>NW_026867185.1:0-76446 GCF_026571515.1 Ruditapes philippinarum | reverse complement strand
CTTCATTCTATATCGAAATATAAAAACCAAAGTTAAACAAATAGAATAATACCATTTTCTGACAAAATGAACTAGTTCAGAACATTTACACTTAAAACCTTTTGTTAAGGGTAATGATAATTAATGTGAATTTTTAACGCAGCGATGGATTTTGGGCAACGAACATTTTTAGAATTCTAAGAGAAGCCACAATAAAAATAGTCCAAATTTTATCAAAAGCAAAGTATTTCACATCCCTCAATTTTATCAGAGGCTTAACATAATGATTCAAATCTATTTTTTCTTTGCCGAAATTTTCATTTGAAAAAGTAGGTTTATTAACTTTAAAACGAACAATACACTTCTAAGGACTTTCTCTGACTGAGCAGCAGATGGAATGTGTGCTGGGTGGCAACTGTAAAAAGTCGCTGTACTCGATATTTGTTGATCGTACAGGATAGTTTACTGAGTAGGTTTAGGGTTTAATATAAAATACTAAAATAGTTGTTGCGAGGGACGTGAGAAATTGCATTTTTATTAAAAAAATATTTCATGAACAGACCGAATAAAATGGATCTGCGATATCAATTGTTATGCATTTATTTTTCTTCCAGGGGCCACCTTGTTCCAGATTTCTTTTTATAACAGCTTTAGGCATGTTAAAAATGTGCGTTTGTTATAATTAAAACATATTATTTAAGAATATTAAAAGAAGCTGCAGTAGAATCAAAGTATTTTCTTTTGTTCTGAAGGGCAATGCTGTCAAGTCTGGTAATAAATGTTTTTACAGAAAACTGACAGCATAAGATGCTCAATATGTCATTAGAAATGCACACTACTGTTACCGACAAAAGTGCCATAAATGTGCTTTGTATATGACTGTAATGAATAAATAAATACGATAATTTTGATAGAAAAGTTTCTAAATGACCATATTATCAACTAAATACTACTTTTATTGCTGATATTGTGTTATGATCAGTGTCTCATTTCTTCTTATTTATTTCTAACGATCAGCTACAGACAGAGTAGATTTTTTCTAAAAACAATCGTATTCTTTAGAACATAAATCATGCTTTTCATCAAGTGTTTCTATTTGTCTGAAAAGTTTGACGATCCGTCGAGACAACTAAACACAACTATACTAATTAGTGTAAACTGCAAAAAATAAGATAAAAAAGTATCCGAAATTAAACAAAGTTAATAGTTAAAAGTTAAAGACGATTTCTGGGTCCTGATAGAAACCGATTGCATAAATGCTTGATAGGTCTTGAATGGAATATCTGCAATTATCTCAAGACAAAATAAAAGGAATAATATAAGAAAAGACATTTTAATGGGATTAAATTTCTTGGCCAGACAACAAAATTATAATATACGTAATACTATGAATTATTTCTGACAAATTAGAGTTGGCAATTAGTGAAACAATTAGTGCCAATATTAAATATAATTTATACCACTGGCTTTGGTAAGGGTTAAGAATAATATGAATGGCTAAGAGATCTAATGTGCTTCCATTGATAATCGCAATTATATTCTTTAGCGAATTATTGTATCAAGATTATAAATAAGAATATTTTTCGTTTTTACTTCCATTGGCCATATTCTTACACGATATATTTTCTAAACACATCGTGAACATAAATTATGTTGATGTTGTTTCTGTATTAAAAAAATGAAACATGTTAATATTTTTAGATAGTCAGTTACAAGCTAAACAGTTCATAGCCTTCAACAATTTCAACGGCAAACAAGTTGCGTTTGTAAACAAAACGTTGATGAAATATACGCATGATCATTTTACAAATCTGACAAGACTAATTTCAACGTTGTTAATTGTTTATTTTATAGCATTACGATAATCCTACCTGAAATGAATCATTTAACGAATCGTTAGCACAACCAATAACAAGCCAGGTTGTATACCCTTGACCTAATACAACCATAGGGTGCAAATGAACCATAAACTTCATTTCCGTGTTGCGATAAGAGGTAAAGTGTTTATCCAGACATCTGCTAAACTCTAACAGCAAACCGCTTAATAGTTTTTGCAAACATTATCAAATCATTTCAAAGCATTATCAAAATAGGATAAATCGATATTTACAGTTATGTATTGTAAATGAAGCATGGCAAAAGCGTTTTCGTTACAAAGTCACAGTCAAGATATGTCAGTCATTCAAGTAAAATTGTATTTCTCTTTCTATTAAACGCGTAACGTTGAAAAACAAATTAATTGTACATGAAATAGATGACCAGATATCCCTTTTGGTAAAACTAATAATTTCCAATCACTTTTCTATCTACTGTTAGGCAATTCCTTTACTTTGCTGGACATGTAATTGTTTTGATCTGTTTGGCACTTTTGCCAAGGTAAATACATCAGATTTTGGATATTTTATCTCCTTCTGTTTGTAAATTACACGTTTATGGCATTTATAAAGTCAGTTTATAACGCCAAACTTAATCTTGTGAAAGGATTGACGTCATAAACGGGCAGATGCGTTCTTGGAACTTTTTCCTATCTGATATTAGTTATTTATAATGTATGTACGTTAACTGTGATAAATGTGATTTCATGTTTCCGGGATGTTCATCTAGGTTAAAACCTTTCTTTGCAAAAAGCCCCTAGTCACAATGATCAAATCCATTGGAACTAATTGTGAGATAATGTGGATGTCATTAACAATCGTTTCTCCTCGGCCATTCTCGTCACGTATTTATTAGCATCAATTATTGAGTTCGTAGTTCGCTTCGGGGGAGTAGAATTAATGACCGCCGCCTAAAGATTACATTATTTTTAAGGAAAAACACTGTTTCGCTGATTTAAAGTTCGGTAAATGCAAATTTCGTGTTGCTTCCATGCTATGTTAACGGCATAAAATGTATATAATTATTTAGAATTGAAATATAAGTATTGCTTCATGGAAGTATAAGGATAGGTCTTAACTTATATCGAGATAAATTTCTTTAAATAATTATAAAAATATCATACTTCGATTTTTTTTGAAATTACACAAATAGAATTTGTTGTATGTTGCCTCCCTATGTTTGTCATTTGGTAATGCACGAAGTTTTCTTATTTTTTCCTTTCTTTTATTCAGATTTATTTAATGCTTACAACGTGGTACTAAGACTTTTACAACGAGTGTTTCAACCATTGACATAATGACAGCCTGCAACTGTATTGAGAGGTATATTTTTATGCAAGTGTTGATTCTGAAGTATATAATGTTTATTTGATAAAAATTATATTGATGCAATTCAGTTTACATTAAATCATGAATGTGCTTGCTTGATATACGAGAAACAATCTTATTCTATTAATTGATGTAAGCAGTAAATCTATTATTAACGTATTAAGTGTTTACTTAAGTAGCTTTAATTTGCACCATTCTGATGATGATTGAGCATCATAACATTTACTACTAAAATATAAAGCTATTCCAGGAATGCGCATTCTTGTTGCAGATTTTTTTTCCTTCAACAATTATTTCTACTACTATTTTGTTTCAGCATTTAAAATTGATATATTTTATATATTGTTAACTTATGATGGCAAACGCCATGCAATAATAATAATAATAATAATAATAATATTAATAATAATATTAATAATAATAATAATAATAATAATGAATTATTGAATGTAATAATAACTATTTAACATTCAGCACTATTTATGTAAGGTAAAATCCATTTATACAACATTATTCTTTTCATCACCTTTTATTTCATTTTTCTACGTTGGTGGTTCTACTCAGGTGCCCGTTCGTGCCTGAAATCATTCACGGAAGGGCACCTCTAAGCTGGAACGCCGCCAAATGACCTATACTGTGTCGGTGTGACGTAAAACCCAAAAACAAACAAACAAACAATTTCATTTTTTAGGTTTCATGCACCTTTAAAACTAATTTATTTTAGCAACTAATAACTTATAAAGTCGCTTACATTGATACGAAATGGGAAGTTAAGTATAAAGATGGACAGACAATACACATACCACTGTTAAAGGGAATGATTAACTTCGTTATTTCATTAAATTTAATTAATTAAATTTCTACGGTATCTGAAGACACAGTATATTCCCAAAAGCTAAAGAATTTTTTTCAGACATGAAGGCGATGGAGAGAAGGTTATTGGAAAAATCATTCCGACTAGAAATGATTTACCGTAATCCAGAAAATAATCACAAATCACGGTAAGTAAATACGTTTAAGTGTTCTTTTTGTTTGTCTTATACAGACTACAACATCAACAATATTGCACATGTTCATCTGCTTGTCAAGTTCCAAGATAAAAGCTAATCACTATTTCTCATAATATGTTGATTAACTTTATTATATTATAATATTAAACTGAAATATAAAATAATGAAATGTGAATACAAATATAATGAGATGCATTTTAAGTATTGAAAAATTCTTTTTCTCTCACATAATCTCGTACACATGAAAATTGGCATGAAGCTCAAGTTTCATGCATTTCATTCTAATAAATTATGATTTGTTTGTACAGGAATTGTTGTTTATTGTTGGCTTATTTTCCCTGTTACACAGTTTATTCGAGAAACGATTTATTAGTATAATTTGACCTTTGATACTTGGTATGAACGTGTATCGGTTGCTAGTTATAATTCGTATAATACTCCACAAATTCCTGAATAAATGATCAACACTATTTGTATTGATATTTACAGACAAATAAAACAAGTTTATATACATCGAGATGGCATGAGTCATTTTGATCATCAGTATACAATGTTATTCATAACACACGATAAAATAATGTTAAGAAATATTTGCTTCACTTATTGAATTGTATTAAAATATTATTTCAAAGTTCATATAAAATACATAACATTTATAAAATTAGATATTGCCATCATGTGTGTTCCTTATTTATAATAGATATTATAGACAAGCGGTTATGTACTCGATTGAAAAAAGAAAAAGAAAGAAACAAAACAACAACATATATAACAAATGATCCGTGAACAATGTCTTATTTCGTTATAAAACAAGTAAATTCTGAAACCTACTAATAACTTTATTTGTTTCGCCAACATATTGTAAACAACTATAGGATTATAAGCTTATTTCATGAATGATACTTTTTTATATTAAGACATTTTCGCCAGGTATTAAATTTCTTTTTGTTGCCTTTAGTAGATTTTAGGGAAAATTAAACTTCGTTAAATATTTTAGTATCGTGTAACTTCAACATAACTTTGAATACATTTTCGAAAAAATCTAACCTCGGCAATTTGTCCGGAATGCTTAATTTACGAAATTGTAGCCACGCAAAAATATCTGATTTTGATTGTACATATTATTTTTCGAAGAAGAACATTAATATAGATATAAAGGTATTAACCAGTATATCTATCTTTAATTAAGATAAGAAATATATTCTCGTAGAGTGTATCCGTCTATCAATGATCACCCCCTACTTTGCTTTCATTATTATATATTTTTAAATCGGTATTAAAAGAAGAAATGGATTACTACTCCAGTGTACCATCCATAATTAACCGTAGATGCTTACATATTATTCTATTTCAACAAGCTTAACGAACAACAAATAACTACAAGTTAAAACTCACTTTAATGTCAATATAAATGCATCTAAATTAAAAGGAGCTGAACTTATGATGACATCCGTAAAATAAATAAGAAAACACAGTAAAGTTTATGGCAGATATCAACTTCCTTGTAATTGTTTCAAATTTCAGCATTATTACATAAGACAGAAGAATTACAACTATTTTCAGGAATTTTTAATTTTTGTGAACTGTTCAATTGTTTTCCTGTCTTTAAAAAGAAACCTTTCGTTTAAAGTGATGCTTCATGCACATAATAGCGATACATACAAAATAAGAAGTATGCGATACAAAATATGAAGTCTGCGATACAAAACGTAAAGTCTGCGATATACAATGCTAAGTCTCAATACAAAATGTGACATCTGAGATAAAAACAGTTACAATGTGAAGTCCATATTAAACAATAGGACCTCTGCGATATGGCAATACAAAATTTTAGGTGTGCCATACAAAATGTTTAATGTATGTCATACAAAATGTGAAATCTGCTGCTATACAAAATATGAAGTTTGTGATACAACATGCGAGGTGTGCGACACATAATTAATCGTGAAGTCTACAATACAAAATTGCATGTATGCTATACAAAATGTGAAGCCCGCGATTCAAAATATGAAGACTGCAAAAACAAAATGTTTTGCATGCGACCCAAAATGTTATGAATGCGACACAAAATATATTTGTAAATAACCTCATAAATATATAGTTTTCGCACATTTTATCGGTGTCAGTTTTATTTTGCAAATCGGCATATTTAACATACCTTTGGCCAATTTAACAAATACAATTGACGAAAATCATATAAGACATATAACATACATAGTTTACAAGATAAGCATAAAAACATATAAGCAAACATGTACATTTTCAAAATTTGAGAAGCAGCTTTCTTTCGTTTCTAGACATATCTTCCTTAACTGGAAAGCTTTATATATGTACTTAGCAGTTTTATACAGCTAACATTTACTACTATAAGACATAATATTTACAAATTTCTGTACATTAGGCCGTGAACAATTACCCAAATATTTACCTCTCAAATCAACACATGCAGGACAAGTTAATAGAAAGTGATACTCTGATTCGATCATTTTTGTATTACACATTTTACAGATTCGTTCGTGTCTTTGTGAACCAATAAATCTTCCGAATTCAATTTCTAGGTTGTGAGAACACAATCTGAAACATGTTGAACATTTTCGTAAGTTATCATTCCTTATAATGCTCAGATAACTTTCATAACCAAAACACATTTTATACTTTCTATAGTAATCTAGTTTAGATATATTCAATGTTGTATTATTCCAAGATTGTATAAACTGATCTCTAATACGCTGTTTCATAGCAGGAAAATAATTTACATCTTGTCTAAAATTCACTAGAAGATTACTGTAGCCTAAATTGCCTATCAGTTGTTTAATCTTATAGGCCCAGCAATGCACATTATTGCCTTTGCTAAGATCTAAATATAATCTATACATAGGTGAATCCTGATTTTTTATTATTTTAACCAGTATTAAATAGCTCTTTCTTTAAAAAATAACAGAAAGTGGGTACCTATTCAGTTCACCAAGAACAGCTTAATTAGGAGTTTGTTGTTTAACACCCAAAACAAGTTTACAAAATTTTATATGCATTTTATCTACTTCAGGAAATTAATAAAACCCCCTACTTCAGAGCTATAGAGAATAATTGGAAAAACCAAAGAATAAAAAAGTGCAAGCTTCATTTTGATATCAAAATTGACTTTATCAAAAAGAGACAAAAGTAAATTATAGGCTTTAAGAGCTAGATCTGAAAGTGCTTTAACAGACTTTTCCTGTTTCTTTTTTAAGTAACATTTACACCAAGCTAAGTAAAGTTATCTGCTACCTGTATTTGTTCATCATTTTTTTCCAAACAAAATTATTTACTTGTTTTCTTTTCTCAAAAATACATATTTTTGTTTTATTAACATTTATTTTAAGGCCCCATTTAATAGACTAGTTATTAACAATATCTAACTGAGCATGCTAGATGTCAATAAAGCTATATTATCAGCAAAATGAAGCATATATATAGTTAAGTGATTAAGGTCATTTCAGTGAATAGGTTAAAATCAATATTTTCATTAATGTCATTAATGAAAAGAATATATATTAATAATAATAATAATAATAATAATAATAATAAGAATAATAATAAAAATAATAATGATGATGATGATGATGATGATAATATTTATAATAATAATGATGATGATGATGATGAAATAATAATAATAATAATAATAATAATAATAACAAATTGAATAATAATTTCAACATTTGCATTATGGCTTCCGGCTTTTTCAATTAGACTTCTTTGTGCGTTGTCAATTGCAGTGTGCAATTTGGATATTAATTTCATAAATGTTATGAATATTCAGATCGAATAATGTGCTTCTAGTTATATTATCTATGCATATAGAAAACATCCGTCTCCGTCTGTACAAGACATTTTACAAGTTTCATTAATAAATACAGCGTTATATCCAGACAGACAACCGGACCGTGGGATGATAAGGAGTGTTAGACTTTGATTGAAATGTCACCACCAGATAATAAAAATGATATAAGAATAACAATTGAAATAAAACAAAATGTTAGGTAGACCTAAGATAATAAATAATACCAAAGGCACCCATTGTGCAGAAAATTCATAGATTATTCAAATAATTTATACCCGATACTAGATGAAATTTTAACTTCTTACACATGAATTTTTGACTGTTTAAAATTGTCATGCGTTTTAAATTTTGATACGCAATGATAATGTTTATTAATAAATGTTTCAACGAAATCAAATAATACCATTTACTGGCAAAATGAGCTCGTTCAGAACATTTACGTTTAAAACTTTTGTTAAGGGTAATGATAATAAATGTGAATTTTAACGCAGCGATGGCTTTGTGGCAACAAACATTTTTAGATAACTAAAATAAGCCACTACAGAAAATAGTCCCAATTTTATCAAAAGCAAAATATTTCACATCCCTTAATTTTATCAGAGGTTTAACATAATGATTCAGATCTAATTTTTCTTTGCCGAAATTAGGTCTATTACCTTTAAAACGAACAGCAAACTTCTAGGGATTTTCTCTGGCTGAGAAGCAGCAGGTGTCATGTGTGCTGTGTTGCAACTGTAATTCGATTGCAGTGTTGCGATATGTGTTGATCTGAGTAGTTTAGAGTTAAATATCAAATACTACAATAGTTGTTGCGAGGGACGTAAATAAGAAATTTTTTTTAAAAATATTTCATGAACAGACCCAATAATCTGCGATAGCATTTATTTTTCTTCCAGGTGCCTCCCCGTTCCGGATTTCTTTTTATAACGGCTTTAGGCATGTTAAAGAATGTGCGTTTGTTATTATAAAATATACTATTTAAAAAATATTAAATGAAGCTGTAGTAGAATCAAACTATTTTCATTTGTTCTGAAGGGCAATGCTGTCAAGTCTGTGAATAAATGTTTTTACAGAAAACTGACAGCATAAATTTTCAATATGTCATTAGAAATGCACACTACTGTTACCGAAATAAATGCCATAAATGTGCTTTGTATATAAATTGAATAAGTCAATGCAATAAGTTTGGATAGAGAAGTTTCTAAATGACCATATTATCAACTAAATACTACTTTTATTGCTGATATTGTATAATGATCAGTATCTCATTTCTTCTTATTTTTTTCTAACGATCAGTCCCAGACAGAGAGTTTTTTTTGGGTAAAAATAATCGGATTCATAACATAAATCATGCTTTTTGTTACGTGTTTCTAATTGTCTGAAAGTCGAGACAAATACAAATACGACTACACTACTTAGTGTAAACTGCAGAGGGGAAATTTAATTTGTCTGTGACCCTTAGGGACTACAAAAAAAGTGAAACACCAAAGATACCTGTGGGCCCTGCCCCTCGACCCATTATAAAATTTTAAAATTTTTAAAAGGGTTTTAAATAGGGAAAGACGAAAACAATATGAAAAGGGTTTGAAACAACTTTTTAAAAAAACATTCTTTTTTCGTAACAGCAGGTATCAGCATTTCCAATGTTCCCATCTTTTTTTTTAAAGTTTTTGGTTTAAATATATTTATTTGGCGAAATTTTTTACAGCTGCGTTACAACATTTGATAGCAACTATTTAAGTATAAAATTAATAGTAACAATACAAATGATAAATAAGTTGCAAATATAATGCAAAAATATAAAAAAAAACAAAAAAACAATAACATTGTTTGTTATTTTGTATGGAATAATTTGATTGTTATAACTATTAGTCTTAAACGTTCGACAAACATTTGTATATCAATCGTGTGAAATAATTTTGATACAATAACAAGTTTACTTAATTTAACACAAACATTTTGCCAATTCTGGACAAAATAAATATATAATATTGCTTGAAGGACAATTTCTGTTTTATTTGCTTGTTGACGTATACTGTATTAATTCATGTACGATTTTGTTGTTGACGACCTATAGTTGTTATAAATATATAAATATAAGACAAGAAAAGATATCGACAGGAAAGAACAACGTTCACTGTATGCAGCCCCCGCTATCCCCTGAATCAAACACGTACATTCAAAGGAGCAACAAAAGGGTAGAGCCAAAGAATTGCAACAAAGACTCAGCATTAAGTTGTTTGCATAAACATAATATGATTTTTATGATTAACTTATTTCGTATTTCATCATCCATTTGAATATGCGACTTTCTGAAATTAACGACAGCAGCAGCAACAACAACAGTAATATTTCACCAAAGTTATTGGTCTCGTTAAATTGTATAGATATGGCTTGTATAAGAATCCTGTAAACCTTCAACCAGTTTCAATTCTGAAAAGAAAATAAATTGATTCAAATGTTATTTAGAAATGAAGACACAAAAGACATCATAAGTGCTGACTGAATTGCGTGCGTGTCAGCATGTATTCATATACATGTATTGAATCTTTATCTTTTATTGTTTGACAAATTTGTTCTTAAAGATTGTCTGCAGACATATTCGGCCACGTCTGTTAAATAAAGTTAAATAAAATAGAACTGAATGTAATGATCAGCACTGTAGGCATACACGTTGTAATGAGTTGCTTTTACAATATAGATAATAATTTCATATAGAGACTCTGCGATATAGTTGAGGATCATTTTGGAAACGTATGTCTTTCGCTTGTCAAAGTAAAACTTTTTTATCTAAATATACTAAGGCATTGTGAGCAAGTTGACAATTTCAATACAGTTTCAATTCATTATGAAATACTCAAATCGGCAATCAATGTATGCATGTGTTCATTTGAAATAAAGATACAATAGACAATATAAACAAGTGCGGATTGAATTGCGTGCATGTTAACTTGTATTCACATATTGAATCTTGTTTAGATTGACATATTTATAAGGATTGCCTGGAGATATATTCTGTGCATAATTATTGGTATCAGTTATTCAATTAATAAAATACATGTAGAATTATAATTAAAGCAGTACTGATATTAGGAAGAATAACACTTATCCATATTATGTGGGTAAAAACAGCTTAGAGAAAGTCGGTCTCCCTAATAATGGTGAAGATCTTTTAGAACAAATATTCAGCATTTAAACAAAATCAGCTGCTGGTCAAAAATGGTAATATGTTTTACAGTATTTATTTCATTTTTCAAACTTGTTGCAGATCACAGTTTATATTTAAAGTCAACGTCTGGTCGTGTAAGTTGATATAAAAGTATATGTTTTAACTTCTTATAATAGCATTTGCTTAGCTTTAAAATCTGCAGATCAATATATATTAAAGTTACAGGGTTCAACATAGATGCTTAACATTATAAATAGTTGTTCTTGTTTCCCGCTTTACCGTTGAGAAGGCGTTTGGTTTCATATTTTATCATTTAGAAACGTACATGGATTGTGTATTCATAAATTTATGCATCAGCTATTCTACAATAAATAAAAAACACGTGTAGTACTGAAGAATTCTTAAATACCCAGAAATGTTTTTATTTTATTTTTTGGTAAAGTTTTTCTTATTTTGCATGTTGTAGTCCCTATTACTAATTGGCCAATTATTAATGACCAAACCATCTCTTTTGCCTCCGTTGCCTTTTGCAATTAGTACAGTTATAGAGATTTAGTATTTTATATGAAAGTCAAAATACTACTTTGTAAACATTTTACTTCTTTTATGACAAATAATTTTATTTTCAGCGCTACTTTGTTCTGGTGATAAACATTGAACCTTCTCTTAACCCATTTTTAAATGGTATAAACTCATTTTTGCCATTTCTAAAGAAGATTTAAAAAATATTCGATTCAAAGACATAATGTACCTTAAACTGAGAATCTATAACTTTTATTTGTTATTATCTTAGTTTTATCGCACATATCCGTTCCCTGAAACAGTAGATATTAAGCGTATTTGATTGTAAAAAATATATAGAATCAAATAAAGGTTCTATATTTATTTGATAGAATTTATACGAGTATATGTATACTCTTTTCTTTACTATTTTACATAAAAACAAAGCAATTGTAGGAATAGATTTAATTTATCAATACACTGTAAACAATTCTAAAGTTTCATGTGGAATCTGTTTCCATTAATTTTATCTTCAATTTTATCAATTCACTACAATGCTTTTATTCATCAGATGTGTTTTATTTTAACTTCATTATTGCTATTTACACTTAACACTTACCTGCGAGATAAAAAAACACTTAAACTGTCAACAAACAATGGAACGTTTTTGTTGAGATATTTTTTTAATTTAACTTAACACTACAAAGCAATATACATACTAATTATATCTTATAAAATCATTGTTGTTTAGTTGTTCCTATTAATTTGTGTCCAAACAACTACCTATAATACATCATAACTTTTCAAGTCAAGTCAAATATTTTATTGGCAAAACCAAATACATGTTCATCGCCGAGTTATCGTGGCGGTTATAACATATTTACATATCATAAGAAAAGTATGGTAAACAGTGAACAAAACTACTACAAAAATATTAAAATGTCAATATGAGTCACAGAAGTAAATACGGAATATATTAATAAAGAAACAAATACCTTCATATATAAAATCAACAGTTTGAGCTTCTCTTATACATAACTCAATAACTAAACTTAGCTAAATTAACAATTAGTTTCTTTTGCGAAGATTGCATAATTGATATAAAATTATTAGTGGTTATTAATTATTTTTTTCTCTATTTTATTGTCACATCCGTGCTATTTGTGCCGTGTGGCGGCTGTAAAAAGTATCCCCGTACATTTAATCATTCATGTTATATTTTTGATCCTTGAAGATCGTTCAGCATGACATTATTGTTGTGTATACATGTTATGTGATACTTTTAGTTTCTTCTTTTTGGCAATTTTCAACTTGGGTAGTTCCAGTATTCCTACTTGAGTACTGTATAATCACCCTCAGGATATGTTGCCTGCTTTTATAAATTTGTCTTTTGACGTCTTATCTGTGATATGCAGGCTTCATAACCTCAGATCCCCTTTCAAAATTCCATTTTATTTAGTTTCACCCATTGTTTTCTCGTTTAGGGCAAAAGCATTCTTTTACTTGGGGACCATACGACGCTTTTCATGGAATGGCACTACTGTGTCACATTGAAGGTTCCATAATAACCGCTGTATGAACACATCTGCGGATGTTTCTAAATTCAAAATTTCACCATTTTCGTGTTAAATGTTGAATTCTGCTTAAGCCGGTGTTAGGGGCCGTGGACTGTAACTTGTACTTTCCAGTACCGTCCATGAACAGGCTCAATCAAACCGAGCCTGCAACATTTTCAATTTTGTTGTGTTGGACTTTCTTTAGGGATTCTTTTTTTCTCTATGTTTTTTGGTCAAACACAATAATACCGACGAAAACATTGACCTTTCTATTCACTATAGAATGGACAAACTAATAAGAAATGATGTTCGTTTTCTATTTGATTCATATTGCATTTAGTGCATATACTTAAAATTCCTATCAATATTTCTATATCTTCATTCTTCGATTAACAATTTAGGGGATTAACATCTAAACCTTTATAATTCTTTACGATGATTAATGCTATTTACAACAACTAAGTACTTTTCTGTAATAAAGTCAAATTTAAATAAATTGTAACTATATCATTTTGGTAAGCCCAGACAGATTGTTGTAATTGTGATCATAAATTCTTTGTATAATATTATGCTTGAAATTCAAGCCTTCTAAATATACTATTCTCACGCTCCTCGTGATTTTGTCGATATACACAAAGAAGAAAAAGACCCGACAATAAACACTTTCGTAGTCAACTCCAAACCAGTGTTAAATGGCTGATAAACACCGCTCAGACCGATATTAGTTCTTAAATAAACTATCCACACCCTGTAAACAACTTAAAGCATTTGCCCCCATGCAGTCTTGACATAGCTTACCAACTACTCAAATTTCACCATGGCAATTGGTCATGGAAAGTATCAAAATAAACGTTGGTCCAGTTCATTCAGGTAATTTATGAGGTTAAGTGTTAATAGTGATCAAATTGGCTCTTTGTGAAAAGATTTTAGTGGGTTTAAATTTGCTCTACAGTCCTAAAGCAATTTACAGTCTTTAATAAAAAAGGTGCAAACATATTTCAAAGACAGGCTATTGAAACATTATATAGTAAATGATGATGTATTTATTTCGTAGAAGCACGAAGCACGCATTTAAAGACCGGGCCTACAGTTGGGGGGGGGGGGGGCTGAAATTAAGTCCAAAGTGTTTTATGTTAGGCGTTATTATTCCGCGCCCACGATGCATTTTTTTCATTCCAGAGTGTGTTCTACTTTCGGTAATGAAAGAAACTTTTTTTTTTAAATTTGACATGATTAAAGTGCATGTAATATTACTACATTATAATATATGTCCCTTTTGTTACTATTTGAATATTTGTTACAATTATAATAATAAAAAACAGACCTTAATATTTTTATCATCTTATGTTACTGACTACAGTAGTGACACAAAGAGAACACAGTACAGTCATGTCACATAACATTTACAAGTCTTCTAACTTCTGTTATTGCCATATTATCACTGGTAATTTAGATATTATTGCAGACAATAGAATTAGTAAATTATTCTTCAAAGGACCTAAATACAGACTTCCTTCAGAAATTGATTTCAATGCTTGTAGTGGTCAGATTGCCGAAACAATTGAGGATTTTCAAGTAAATGGTGTCGCCGTGAAAATGCTGATAGTAATGCTCTAGCTTCTTGGTAACGTAACATTTTCAAAATTATTGATTCACGTATTAATTTTTATCGTGGAAATGAACATCTTCTTCCACCTAAACCGGGACTTACTTTAAGACATCTGAAAAAGGATATTCTAGCTTTTCACTCAAAATTTGTTTTGGTACCAGCGGACAAGGCTGCTTATAATATCATTATTGTATGACGTATCCATTACATTAACGTTTTACATACGGAACTTAATAGTACTAATGCGTATTCAAAAACTACTGCTTCTGAAGAAGACATTGTTAACAATCATGTCACTAATATTTCCAGTCTAAAAGTCCGAATCGATGAAAAAGAACTAAAACTTCCTATTATGTATTGGATTCCTAAATTACATAAAAAACCTTACAAAGCCAGATTCATTGCTAATTCTACATCTAGCACAACAAGTAAACTTTCTATTTTATTGACATCTTGTTTGACTGCCATTAAAACACATGTAATTAGATACTGTGATAAAGTGTACGAAAATACCGGCAAACATCTATTTTGGTCCATTAAGAATTCCGGTGAAATTCTGGATAAATTGAAAATTAAGAACTATCAAGCTTCAACTGTCAGTACATACGATTTTTCTACCCTTTATACTACACTGCCACATAATTTAATTAATGATAAACTAATTTCCCTTATTCAGAAAACCTTTGCACGGGAAAAAGTTACATTTCTTGCATGTAACTCTCAAAAAGCCTTCTTTACAAACTGTATTGTAAAACAGTATACTATGTGGACCTGTGACGAAGTTTGTAGAGCACTCTCTTTTCTTTTAGACAATATTTATGTCAGGTTTGGTAATACCCTATTCAAACAAATCATAGGAATTCCTATGGGTACTAATTGTGCACCCCTGGTCGCCGATTTGTTTTTATATTGCTATGAAAGAGATTTTATGTTGAGTCTCTCTGAAAATACACAACAAGATGTTATATCAGCATTTAATAACACTTCCAGATACCTTGATGACATTTTTAATTTAGATAATTCTTATTTTGATCAAATGGTGTCTAATATTTATCCTACTGAGCTACAACTTAATAAAACGAATTCTTGAAATTTAACTACATCATTTTTGGATCTTCATATAACTATCAAAAACAATTCTATTCACACGAAAATCTATGATAAAAGAGATGACTTTGATTTTGGTATAGTAAATTATCCTCATTTGGATGCAACATCTTACGGGGTTTATATATCTCAGTTAATTAGATTTGCTAGGGCTTGTAGCAACGTAGTGGAGTTTAACGAGCGAAATATATTCATTACCGGTAAGCTGCTCAAACAGGGCTACCGCTATTATAAATTACGTAAATATTTTACAAAATTTTACAATCGTAACTTTGATTTAATTTCAAAATTCAATAGTGATCTAAAAACACTTCTGCGACAAGGGATTAGCCAGCCTGATTTTTACGGGGATGTTGTTTACAAACTTCGTAAGATCTTGGGTCATTTTAATTTTTCTGTTGTTTTTACTAAAATTATTAAACGTTTTATTAAAAGGGGTTATGACCCTACTATTTTAAGACATACCGCATGCTTAGTGTTCAGCCCATTTACAGTTGGACGCTACGCTTTCCTCTTTTGATTACATCTGACGGACCAAGTGGGAGACTCTATGATGGACAGTTCTTAAAGCCCTTTGGGACTGAATTGCCTTAATGTTTGTCTTCTGTCTTGCTTCGTCGGGCCCTTGTAGGTGTTGCTCTGTCTTCCTTTTAGACATTGAGTACTTTTGTTATGGTCATTGGGTTTACTTTTATATGCTTCTACATGATCATTTTGGTGTTTTACTTATTTAACCTTTTGTAACCATAACAACTGTTAGAATTTCACTTGGCGGGGATTAATTTTATTTACACTGTCTCGTTTATAGGAACATGGTGGGGCTAAGAGCGAGGTTTGGTGCACCATAACCGGTTTAAACTCCCCAGCAGTATTTATGCTGCTAACCGTATGATGTATGTCTATGTTGTTTCATACTGTTTTGGTGACACTAATGTCCCTTGTTGTTTTCTCGTCTACGGTAAGTATCTTCCCCTTTGCCCCTAGTTTTTATTTATTTTATTTATCTCCTCTCCTGCCCTTTCCCCTGTGCCCTTTGACTTTATGAGCCTTTTTTCAATCATTTATTTGTTTTCTTTTAGTTCCTTATTAGTAAATAATTATTTATGATTTTAGTGGTTAGCCTGCCCATGCCCTTGTGCCCTGTCCTGTTTTTGTTTTGGGGTCCTCCTGGGCTCCTTGCCACTGGCTCTTGTTGCTGGGTCGGGTGGGGGTTGCGTTCATTGAACGCCGCCTTTCCTTGTTGATCTTGTTTATCATATTGTAAGTCTTGTTTATATTCAAAGGAATTACTTTTCTTACCAGGTAAGCATCAGTTAAGGCATTTTTTTAAATATTAAATATCTGGCCCCTCTCTTATGGACGGTGCAAAAGATAAGTATAATTATGCAAAAATGGTTTACAAATATTCGGAAAAAATGTACAATAGTACTTAATCTCAATATAAACTGACCTGTGCGTAGGTTTAATTTGGTAAGGTATCTGTAATTAGCGCATTTGTTTTTTGCGCGGAGCTTCTCAATTGCTGCATTGCAGCAACATTTGTACTTGATTATGCACAAAAAGTTTTGTGTTTTTTTATTTCTTACAAAAATGGTCGATTGTAATGCCATGTAAGAAGCAATTACCGGACCCGCTATCATCATAGTCAGCTGTTTTAAATTATGCAAATGCATTACATGCGACATCATAGAAATATCGCGTGAATTTATTCGTTAATGCATGTTTTGTTTCTTCGTCAATGTACACCTGCAAGAGCTATTGCTTTTTCTTCTTTTGCACTTATTAATTTTTATCCGTATTCACTGCAAAAATTCTGGTAGCAAGTACGCCTAATACGCCTTTGAGTAAAGAAACGATTGTGAGAGTGTTTGCTTATTTTTATCATAAAGCGATTATGCCGTCTTTTAAAGAAGTACAAACGAATTCCCCAGAATCGCATAAAGAAAATCGCTGCGATAATAAATCTTTATAAAAATACCGTACGATTATTTTGTATTTAATAGCATGCATTCAATTTTCTTCGGAGATCCCAGTTTTTACATCTTCAAAGAATGAAATATGCATTCGTGGTGCAATTTCAAGTACAGCAAATTGTCTTAAAATTAATTCATAATTATAAAACTCCATGGAAATTTATTACGACAATGACGTAAAATACCATTTAATTATATAAAATGGGTTCAAACTCGACGAATGCACACGTTGCTTAATGTAAATAACAAAAATTGTGCATTATAGCCAACTATATATTTATTTTCATGAAATAAATCGAAAACAAATGTTTATTCTGCTAAAAGCTGTCTAATTTAAGTTTTCCTTGTTGTTAAATACATAGAAATGAACTGAATATAAGAACAATTTGTTAATGGTCATTTAAGCCACTCACATGCGACAAGATGCCTTTTACCATTAACCGCGTGCGATCGTTTCAGATAGAGCACGTAGGACACGCGGTCAAGAACCGATCTGAATGTAAAAATGAATGTTTACAGTGCGTTATCGGTAAAATATTTAAATGACTTCTGTTGCAATTTAAGTAATTAGCTAGTAATTATAGTGTCATTTCCTCGCGGCAAAAAATCATACCCGGTAGCTTTAAAAGTGGCTACGCTCTTCGAAATGAAATTTGGAGGGATTTTGTCCGCGTGATTTGATTCAATAATGACAGAAGTACGGTGGTCAGTCGACAGCATAGAATCGCCTGTCACCAGCGTCATGTCGAAAAATGTTACTTTTTCTGCGACAATAAGATATTAATAGCAAATCTGCAGAACATAAATCATATAATTTCATAGTTGAAAAAGCTAAATGGCCATGCAAACAATATGTTGCATAAAATAATAATGTATTTTTACAGTTCGCCAAAGTTTGTCTGCCAATGAAATCGCTCTATTTTGTTTAAATTTTGTCGTGTGCTGTAACTCAACTGTATGTATTAAATTAATAAGTTAAATGAGCCGATTTAATGGACTCCGCCTATTTACATAATGCGCATGCGTGCTCATTATCTTGTAACGCGTCTCGTATTTTTAAACATTAAAACTTCGGGATTTTAACGTTCTTTTATGGAGAAATGGCAGGGAATTTGGCCAGAAGGATTAAAAAACATTACCTGTCATCTTTTAATATACATATACAATGAATCCACAGAAACATGTTTAAATCAATAACTTAAACACAAAATCCATATCAAAACTGATTGATATATCAGTAATAGTACACCCGATTTTTTAATATGTCCATAACAAATCTTTTTTAATAAATGGCAGTGTCTCTGACATTAATATTGTCAACGTGATAAAAATACATGTATTATTATAATCACCTGCAGCAAAAAAAAGTTAACATTATCAATATTTTGCATACACTTTCCATAGCGACATAGCAATTATATAATTATATGCTTTTTAAATACCTTCATGTATGTACATTTGAGGTTGCAACACAATTTTTGTTTTTATCTTAACTTTATTCAACTTTCTACATAAAAGTAAACAGTAATTTCCTTGCTTTTATGATAAATTTTCTGGCATTAAATGGGTCAAATGTTATGCGCTACTTAAATGTTATGTGTATTTATGTGGCAGAGTGGTGTCATTTTTAGATCACTAGGGAGTTTGCACTACAACATACCCCCTTGCATAGTTCGCCAAAGTTTGTCTGCCAATGAAATCGCTCTATTTTGTTTAAAAAAATGCCGAAATATTTACCATACAGTGCTGTAACTCAACAGAATGTATTAAATTTAAACGTTAAATGAGCTGATTTAATGGACTCCGCCAATTACATAATGCACTCAACTTGAATAGGCGGGGCTAACTGTAAGTCGGTACAGAGTTTTAAGAAACTTATTTCTTAAAACTCTGTATATTACCTATAACCTGTACACATTGTAAGCAAAAATAAAACAGTTAAAAAGTTCAACTTTAGATTTAAAGTAAGACCTGAAAAAGTGTAAACAATATTTGTTATGTTAAAATCGTTATTTCTTATTGGTTCTTTATTATTAAGAACATTATATTCCGACATACAACTGTCGCAAAACTACTGTGTTTCGTTTAGGCCAGCGTGTTTTCTCTGAGAAACATGACAGTACGATGGTGACAATACGACAGTCCGACGGTGAAGCATGACAGCACGAAGATGACAGTCCGTCGTACTGTCGTATGGATAACATCGTATTGTCGTACATTCACTATCGTACTGTCGCATAATAAAATGTAGGCACGCACATAATAAAATAAAAAAAATGGAAGAAAACGTTGACCGTGACATAAAGTCTCATTTGAACAATGGCCTAACATACAAGTGAATTCTTGTATTGATGACAGTAGTTTAAAATTGAAGTTGGGTCTTTTAAGAAATTACTATATGATACAAATGAGTCAATTTCAACATTTGTAGATTAAGCCTTTCTGTTGAAAAACAAATAATGAAGGCAAAGGTGTACCTTTTTATCATAAAGCTCTTTATTTATATAGATCGCTTTTGATTCTGTTAACTTTGATTTTCTTGATAGTTGCTCTTTGATAGAGTAACGATTTCTCGCAAGCAAAGTTGAGTATAATGTTTGCACATGCTTTACAGGAAGGCGACAAAAGGATGGTGACAATACGACAGTACGATGATGAGAATACGACAGTACGCTGGTGACAATACGACAGTACGATGGTGACAGTACGACAGTACGTAGTGACAGTACGCCAGTACGATGGTGACAGTACGATGGTTACAATACGACAGTACGATGATGAGAATACGACAGTACGATGGTGACAGTACGATAGTTACAATACGACAGTACGATGGACTGTCACCATCGTATCATCGTGTTTATCCATCGTACTGTTGTATTGTCAACACCATACTGTCGTACTGTCACCATCGCACTGTCATGTTTCGCGCTTTCTGTTCTCAGAGAAAACGCGCTGGCACTAACGGAACACCGAACAAAAGAGACATAGACATGACGCTATTCATCTAAATATCTAAAATATTTATTATTTCTTATTTAGTGAATGTTATTTTTTCCTGACTTAAAGCAGAATTCCAAAACATCTGTAATAAAAATCCGACAAAAAGGAAAAAATAAGTTTTGAAAAAAGACAGGTTTGTGCTTAAAATCATTATCATTGATTGCTAAAAGGAAACGAAGAAGAGGAAGGCAAAGAAGATCAAAAGATAATGTGACATTGTTCTATTTCCCCGTTAGCAATCACCCTAGCTACACCTTTCATGACATTATCTTTTCTATCTTCTTCTTGTTATAAAAAGTGACATGTGTTATAAATGGACAATTTGAACTTATCAGAAAATCATCTGAACCGAGTGACGTAAAAATAATGATGGTTTCATAGGTTATTATTACTTATCCCGTTTTTACAGGAATGGACACAAACAAGATTAAGTGTTATGATTTATAATAACATGATGCTTTTGATTATAGAAGGCAGTGTGAACGTGACTTTATCAATTTAAGATATTTCTTTCTGACAGTGCCCCTTAAAACACCGGCACAATTACTTTGTATTGTAATCAATACTATACTGTTTGCAAAATATTATAGTATTAAAACTGTATTGTTGTAATGAGTATACGAAGTATACTTATCTACTGGTATATCAACAAAATAAATATAAGGAAAATCAAACGAGTTCTGTTGTAAACTTTTTGGTCATGATATCCGCCTATTTAGAATTATTAACCTTGAAATAATTAACAATCCTTGGTAAGAAAATAAAACAGGAAAATAGGTTAGGACATGCAGGATTTATCAATTAGGTTGTCTCTTGATGAACATACTTTTACTGATTTTAAAATGTACTATTTAACGATTCTACTTCAATTTCTTTAATGTTGATATTGGTACTCATTGTATTTGGCGATGTCAGGTATTTTTATTATACAAATATTGGCAAGTTGAAGGTAAAATTTAAAATAAACATCGGTTTTATGTGTTTATTATTATTGGTTTGCAACTACTGACACTGTTTCATTGATTTGAACTATTATATATTAACGATTATTTCTATAATATGTATTTTTTATGAAAGTCTAATCCTTTTTCGACGACGTTAATAAAGCATCTTTTAGTCAAGTCAATGGATGCTTTCTTAGTGCCTAAATTATTAATATAACAATTGTTAGTTTACTTAAAAAAAACAACGAAAACAATTCTGCATTTGAAAAAGTCTGTTTCATTTTATTACTTTAAAAAACATCAGAAAAAAACATATATAACTTATGCTTTGTTAAGTTATGGCCACAAAAAACTCTCATTCCTTTGTAACTAAGGCAAACACATTGTGTTTCAGTATTAAAATGAATAATAATCAGTATTGTAGGGGTTGAGCTATGAAAAAAAACAAACCAATTCTTAATAACAGCAAATCATGTCGGAAAAAGTAGGGTTTATATTGTCTCATTAGTGAGATATATTTTTACTTCGCTTTAGCTGTTTCAAAAGAAAATCTATCTCTCTGAAATTTTCGTTACGGCATTTACTTACATCATAATACGCAAAGGAAATAGTTTATGTGATATATTAACAGCTAAGCAAAGCGATTGTGTTGTTGATCTAATTAAATTGCAATTTTATCCGTAATCACGGCAAAGGTAAACGAAAAATGTCGTTATAACCAAGCCTCGATTCCAAAGATTTATAGGATAGTCTGGAGATATAATGAATAATTTAGATAATTTTGATATCAACCTAACAAACATTTAGTTATTGATATATATATAAAGGGAAAAAGGAAAGGGAACTTTACAATTTTTTCGTTACATACACATTTATTGTTTTTATTGGCGACGCCGGTGAGCGGCGTCGTCTTATATGGAATGCTTTTTATTTTTGCCTATGGAAGGAGCTGTTATTATTAGCAGTTAATTTCATGTTGAGTTAATTAGATTTGTTTTGATTCGTAAACATCAAGTAAACAAATATGTTGTTATATTTGTATTTAATAACTTTATATAAAAAGCATGTGCATTGTGATATTATTTTCACGAAATTGCAGACTCAGTTTAACAGCTTGTCCCTTAGCTTTATTGGCAATATTAAAACCCGGATTTCGAATATCGTTGTGGTCTACATTGATGCCGTATTCTTTTTCATTCATTTATTTATTTTCAAAATTTTCCTACAAGAAGAACGTTCACCTGCAAATGAGTATAAGGATAGGTAATGGAACTGTTGTAAACGATTATCCTATTGATTTTATCCATATTACGTTTCTCTATTGCACAGAATGATTGTTTTTACAAAGTGTACCGGTATCCGGATGTTGAAAGCTATCCGATTTTCTGCAATAACTGCTGTCACATGGTCATCTATTTTTTTATGAATACTTAACCATTAATTTTCATGGCTTAATAAAACTGACTGAGCTGCAACATTTCGTAATTTTAATGTTTAGGGTGTTCTTTTGGGTTTCAGGTTTTCTCTTTTTAAGGGGAAGTAACTCATGTTTACTAAATTATTTGTTCTTTTCTGTCTACTCTATCTTTAGTATTACTTACTATTTTTTGTTTTTTTATGAAATTTACCAGTTGTAAGGTCATCAAAAGCAGAGAGGCCCTGATGAGTGAATATTGATATATATTTTTACTGGCTTGATATACCCTAGACCAGATTTTTCTAGTTTGTTCAGTTGGAACATACCTATAGGTATTCTGCTAGAGGCAACTTCTAATCACTATGTGAAATTATCAATTTCTATGTGTTTGTATATGAATTGTTACTAAAATAACCTTTGGTAAAAATGAAAGGTAGAATATTTAAGCTTTACATATAGGTGCTCATTTTAAACACTTGATTACATTATATGGAGTTAGTTATACATTGTATAGTAAAGTCTAATGGAAGGATAAAAGAGGGACAGTATTTGTTACTGTAAGAGATATGCATTTAATGTTTAGACACTAACACAACTTAATCTGTATGACATGATATAGACTATTTGAGATTTTTTTTACTTTTATACTATACAATATCATGTACATTTTTTTTTCCCGCCTCCGTGGTCGACTGGGGTTAGAGTCGATGACTTCTAATCCAGTTACCTCTCTGGCGTGGGTTCAATCCCCGGGAGATGCTTTGGTAGTTTAGCGCGGAGGAAGGTTGTCTAGTACTGGTGTAACTCTCCAGGAACGATGGTTAGGAAACTACCCGCCTATATGACAGAAATACTGTTGAAAAAGGCGTAAAATGAAACAAACAAACAAACAAAAACAAAATAGTTTTCTTTCTACAAGATTATGAATTCCTGTTAATAGGATGTTATATTCATTTTTAATGGAACCTGAGAATTATTAATGTAATGTGCATACAAGTGTATCATAGTATATGGATATAATGTGTATTTCTGTATTTAAAGACTTACAGTTATGATGGATGAGACTTGCATTTAAATTTATAAATGATAATGCATGTATTGATCAGTCTACAGGTTATAGTTCTTTATACCCAGTGTTAGCTGGCTAATAATAGTATCTATAACAGAGTTTATATATTCTACTAGATTTTGAATTCCATCCATTAGTACCAATGTTAATGTTAGGATTTCATATTTATTTAATATAAACTGGGAATTATTAATGTTATGTGCATACATGTATATCTTAGACTAGTCCAACTAATTAGACTTGTCAAAGAGACACCGAGATAATTTTGGACGGGCGCTGTCTTTTTCCAAGTCCAACCACGAACTGCATTTTTATGCACGGACGCTTCCCAATTAGAAGTTGTTGGGAGCGAAAACTAGAAAAGTTTCAAAGAAACGGTCTACATTACCTGAAAGAGAATCGTTTTTTATGCAAGGTTCCAAATTATCATACTTCAAAGTCGAACAGAAGTCTAAATATTCCACTTTAATTTTTTTAATCGTTGAAAATTATTGAAAGCGGCCATATTGGAAAGCGGTGTCATGGTAAATTTGTAAACACTGGTAAAATCCATGGTGTAACACAGGTATCGGTGGCAATCGATTGTATTTGCCAAGCTTTATTATACAATTTGTTTATGTTATTTATATGAATTATTGCAGGAATAACTCTTTCATTCACACACAAATATTTCAGCATTAAAAAGAGAATGTGTAAAGGAAATTATGATAACCTTTCTTAGAAATTAAATAGTTTATGATGTCCGATGTCAGATCATACTGCATTTAAGTCCGTTTAAATTGTCAAATTAGATATTATTAAGTTGGATATTTTAACATCTGTGATCATTAGGTGAAATTTCTGAACTACCTTTTTATTTTATAACCCTGCCATGATTTCCCACATACGAAAATACAATGTAATTGTAGGTACATCTTAATGAATTATAATTATACTATACATGATGAAGCAAAGAAGAATTTCAATTTATATTACACTCCATATCAATTTCTAGTTTATTATCTTTAAAAGAAATTGAGGACGGTTGTGTATGGGAAGAAGTTCAAAACAACCAAAAATAACTTTAAAACTCTGAAAAAAAAATCTTAAAATTTCTAACTATAAAATGGAATTTCAGACAGTCCTCAGTAAAATACCATTGTCGCACAGATTTGACGGGGTTTATGATAAAAACACAGCAAGCGGAAATTTAGTGACCGTTATTTAGATGTTGAATAGCATAACAATGTAAGACAGATGGGAGAAATGTTGGAACGACTGTCGCAAAAGGCACCAAAACCTCTGATACCCATTAAAAATTCCATGTTATCTAGTTCCCGTTGAACGGCACCTCGAATGTGTCACATTGAAAGATCCATGATTACCGCCGTATTATGTACACATCTGTGGATGTTGATTAAAAATTTCAACATTATTATGTTTAAGTGATCAATTCTGTTTAAACCGGCGAAAGGGAGCACTTGAACCTACCAGAGCCGTCTTTGGCACTCCTGTGTATTTATGTTTCTATTTTGCAGTTTCAGGCGTTTTTGGTGGGGTTTTTTGGAGGGTGGATACATGAATGTGGATAAGTTTATTCTGTTTCTTTACAGTTTTCTGCTTGCTTGCCGAACCTTGTATTGATAATCATTATCTGTTTGTTACGGTTCGGTATACATGTATACAATATGATAAACAAGGTGAACAAGGAAAGGCGGCGTTCAATGAACGCAAACCCCACACGACCCAGGAACATGAACCATTGGCAAGGAGCCCAGGAGGATCCTAAATTAAAACGGGAGAGGGCGCAAGAGAGAGCACGGGCAGGCTTATCACTAAAATGTACTTGAGAAGGAAATCAAAGAAAATTAATAAATGAATGATTAATAGGACCACTAAGTTAACGAGCACAGGGGAAGGGGATAGGAAATTCGGGAGAGGGGGCGAAATAAAACTAGGGGCAAAGGGAAGAAACTTACCATAGACGAGAAAACAACAAGGGACACAAACAAAAGTGTCACCAAAACAGTATGAAACAACAAGACATACACCTTATACATTTATAAGTCTCTTAATCTGTTCATTTGAAAATTCTGATCTTCTCAATGACTTTTTTTTTAATATCCTCTACTTATTTCTATTTATTTCAATTAAAATATGTGACCCTTCCTTAATAGTTAGTTACACAGCATATGGCTGGATCACAATAAAATTCCTTTTTAGTAAATTAATAAAGTACGTCAAGAAGACATTTAACTTTATCAATAGGTTTAATTTGGTATTATATATCGGCAATCGGTGAAAAAGAGCTCTTGAAATATTATTTGTACAAATACTGAATAATTTGAAGTGTATTTCAAATAGTTTCCTTCAATATTTCTTTTACGTTCTTAATTATCATATAAATATGCATGTAAAAATGAAGTCAGTATTTTATCCGAGAGTGACATTTGGCAGTCATTAGCAGTAAACAAGAAGGCAAACCACCAATTGATAAATGTTGAGTATATGGATTAAAATATTTAAAAAATATTAAACGACAGTACTTGTACAGAGCCTATTTGCGACCATTGCATTTTAGGTTAAATACAATGATACTTTTCAATAGTATTTGATAATGCACATATTTATTAAAAAATTATGAATAGATTTATTTCCCCCCGATATTTCGTTTAATTTAATCTTCATGCGTAACCCACACTTACCTGCAAGACACACTGGTAGCTACTACCAGCTTTCACGGAATCGATTTTTTACGATGACGTCATAACATGTCCGCCTAAGATATAGTAGACAGTACAAATTTGAAATAAATCGCATGTATGCGTTAAGACAGGTACAATCTACTATTTTTTCTAGGAGAAGTTTGTACTAAAGTTTATATCCTATTGATCTTTAGAGGTAATTGAAGTTACTTTCAGGTTTAAGCAGTAAAAATCAGTCCAAACTATCGATAGTGTTACCGGTAGATTTTCCGTGCGTAAAAATGACAGTTAAAATTAGGCGTAACGGTTTGACAGTAAGAAAAAAAAGTCTGTAAAATGGGTCAAACCGTTCACGCCAAATTAATTAGGCTACTTAGTATATTGATATGATGACTGATGAGACTTATGATATTTCTGAATTTAAAGAGTTACAGTTATGTCATTATTATTAAAGGGATGAGACTTTCATTTAAAGTTATAAATGATAATACATGTATTGATTGAAAATGTCCTGAAACTTGGATCAAGCAATATAATTGATAAAGTCTCAAAAAATCATATTTTGAATGGTTATTCTAATTTTTTTCTAACATGTGCATAGATTGAAAAGGACAGCTTCTGTCTTATCTATTTGTAATGGAGGGACACCGGTCTCAATTTCCAAGCTTAGGTCTCTTGAGTCAACCCGGCAACAGACTTTTCATAGAGTAGATTTTTACTTGCCCTTGAATAAATTTGTACACTAAATTTTATAGCGGGTGATTTTTGCCACATGAAAACCAACAAACTACAAAAAAGTAACAGGGCGCCAGACACAAAGTGGTGTGTTTGTTGCATTTACATGTTTTCGCCCAGTGCCCTTGATGCAAAATACAAATCAGCCTTCATAAAATTTCTTATCATAGAAAAAGGGTTAGTTTTTTATCCGTACAAAAAATAGATATTGTACATGTATTAGCACAGTTATGTTCACTTTCAAATTAACCTGTAATAAATAATGGTACAACCAATAGTTTACTGTCTAAGCCCTTTTTAGTAAAAATAATTATACATAATATATAAATTGTTATTTTAATTTAGACTATGAGTATGTAAGGTTTTTATTTCTCAATTATTAATTAAGAATTAATTATCTGTTAATTTAAAAATCTAAATATCTGTCACGGTTTAGAACTGTTCACTATTTAGGCCAGAAAATGTGTAAGCGGCCAGATAGTTCAATCGCTTACAGCCGCGGTACATCATTCTGTGGGTCACAGGTTTGAGTTCTGGTCAAGCTGAAAGTTTTTCTCATCCAGTGACTGCATATAACCATGAGTTTAATTCACTATGCTCTGTAAACATCAGAAATTCAAGGACATAAACCAATAGAGTGGGGAAATATGTTGTGGTTTAGAACTATTTCATTATTTAAGAGAAAATGTGTAGCCGGCCGGATAGCTCAGTTGGTCTTCTGAAAGTCATGGGTTCGAGTCATGGTCAGGCAGTTTAAGTCAGGGTTTAGAAGTGTTTTTTCAACTGACACATGTTTGATTCATTTAATAGATTGTATTTTATTTGAAATGGACAAAGGCAGTATTGCATGATACTTTTAGATCTACAAAAAGCATTTGATACAGTTGATCACACTATACTGCACATGATTAAGTTCTTTTTCTTCTTCTTCATGGAACTTCAAGCATCTGCCATATGTAATGACATTCTTACATGGTTCAAGTCTTATATCTGATAGCAGCTGGTTGATGTGGCTGGTACTCCTTCTACTACTGCTCTGAGTACCTATAATGTCCCCCTGATGTTCATTTTAGGTCCTCTTTTATGTCTAATATATGTCAATGACATGTCTGCAACCTAAGCAATAAGCTTTTATTATATGCACAGGCACAAGTATCAGACCTGGGAAGAAAAAATATGACCAGATTGATAAAAAAAACTTGTGTTCATCTTAAAATTGTCACAAACCAAAAAAATGTAAACCCCCTTTAAAATATACTTTAAGTTAATAGTATATTTTTAAAGGGGGTCATTATTTACATTTTTTTTTTTTTTTTTTTTGGTTTTTGACACTTTTAAGATGAACACAGTTTTTTTATCAATCTGGTCATACGTTTTCTTCCCAGGTCCGATACTCATGCCTGTGATTATATGATGATGACTCAGGTATCCTTGTATCTGGAAAAATAAATAGTAAGATTAGTTAATTGACTATAAATTGTCTTTGTATCTTGGCAAGACAGAGTCTTTTCTTTTTGGTTTAAGTTTCAACTTAAACTGGGCCTAGCCTCCAGGTCACATGAAATGGTACGGCTATAAAGTACACATCTTTTGTTAAGTATTTAGGTGCAAACCTGGATTAAATTCTTTTGGCGTCGCCCTTTGATGCTTTGCATCAATGCTTTTCTTGTTTTATATATTGTAGAACTCAGAGAATTTAAGCGTACATGCTGGAGCAGCATATTTTGATTATGACAATTATTTAATGTTTGATTTTCTTAAAAGAAAAACAGTTTAATAAGGGATCAGCTAGTATATGTTAAGGAACTTGAGGTTGTCAAGTACTACTACTATAGAAACAGTAATATATTAAGTTTTAAACCTGTCCTGGTGTTAAGGTGTATTCCCATTCACTTTATATTAAAAGAAAACTAATAAAAACTTTTTACTGTTCATAAAGGTCTATAATCACGGATTTATATTACAATATAATTGTATATATTGTAATATAAATCCATGCTATAATTTAGTTAAAATCCCTGCAAAAGTTATAGGCCTTGGAAAGTGATCTACAATTTACTGAGTAAAGTTATTTATTATTTAGTAAAAAAAAAACGTAGAAAAACAACACTTAATTATAGGGTTGAATGAAGTTATGTGAATTTTAGTTTATGGTTTATGAAGGCTGAATAAACAACTTTCTATGGTTGCTTAAATGTTTGCCAGTCATTTTTGTCTTTTTCATCTCTAAAGTTTTAGTTTTCTGTCTTTGGCTGACATCTTGTCTTTTATTGTATTTTTGTATTAACTGTATTCAGTGATACATTTATGCTGTAAACATAATTTGTTTACTTTGATTATAAAGCCTGCATAAAAGAAATTATTATCAAATATCAATACATGTGCACATATCAACAAATTGCTTTAATCATTAAGAAAAAAACCTAATTACTAATCAATTTTAGCAATATACAACCGTTTCCTTACATTTAAAATTACGTTTAGATATCTGGCGTGATCAAAACATAAATTATCATTATGCCTAAATAAAAGACTTCTTCAGTTAATTGTTTTATTTATAGATATATAGACCAGAACAGGAATTCTTTCTCCCTTGACATTTTTTCATCAAATATTAAATTTTAATTGGATATTATTTTATCGATGTATGTTTGCTGCGTTTGGATATTGATGGGGCACATTGTCCTCGTTAGTTGGTTACAATATGTTTTATGTTTGTAGCAACATTATATATCGTGAGGCGTTGTGCTTTATACACATTTCTTCTATCAATTATATCAAAACAATAATAAAAAACAAACAAATAAACAATTATTGATGTTGCTATCTCATAAGCATTTCAAACCATACAACAGACTTTCATCAACATAAGTTTTATAAATGTTTTCTTAATCTATTACATTCTCACTCACAATAATGAGATTAGTTTTGAATACCTCCAGTATATAAACACTCAATAACCCCGATGGTCTCGTATGAACTTGTATTTAAACATCTATTTATCTGATAGTCAGTTTTTATCATAAGAAATTGTCGTTTTTCTTTCAATAATTGTATAGTTTTCAACATTAAGCGACGCATCGTGAATGAATTTTTTATTAAACCAAAGCACTTGGTAATGATAAAGAGACTTTAAGTTTTAGTTTAAGGTTTACGTTAAAAAGATGAAATGTTAAGATAACATATCGTAGTACTGTATCTTAAACAAAGCGACGTGATAAGTCAAAGTACATTATGCGTCAAATAAACACACATCCATACCCAATTCTCCCCCCACACAAAACAATAAAGGAAGCAACTGTTAGCTCCTGTATTGGTAGAAGATAACTTTCTCGGAACACTGAAATTGAATTGTTGCGTAGTAGGCCTTTAAATAACATAAGAGAAAATCATATAAGCCAACAAAAAGTTACAATGCAACCAACTGGACGAAGTAAACATAGTACAACATATCATCATGCGAGTTTAAATATTATTGAGCAACGAGCAAAAAAAAAAGAAAAGAATAAAGTCATCGACATTTAAAATAAACTAATTTATCAGTCGACGATCCTGACTGTGTGTTGTTTTTATTTTATAAACGTAAACAAATATAATAACAAAATATACTTTATTTACATATTGAATTACGCAGTTGTCAATAAGTTAGCTTTTGTAACATGTTGATGTTTTTTATTGTTCTGATCGTCTTGTAAATAAATACATGTAGCTCCAAAAAACACGCCTGAAGCCTATTTAATTGAGAAAGTACTAGTTTATAGATATCAATATCAACTATCTAAGAAGCTCAGGGTAAAATGACAGACACATTTTAATTTCTTAATGTTTAATCTTATCATTTTAAGTATAGACAGATGTTAGTAATGGGCGTACACAATGGAACAGATCGTCATACAAATTTGGACTGGTTGACTTAAAATAAATGACGCAGGATGTATTCATTTGTAAACGAAGGCGAGACTTTAATTCCAAAGGCCATTTATTTTTTGTATACCTAAGTGTAAGTTCTGAGCATCGCGTGATTTAAAGCCGGGTGGGGTGTGTTTGGTAATGGAAGACCTCTAAGAATAACAGGTTAATTCAAAGTATCGCAACAATATTCATTATGATTTATCACTTTCACAAAAAGGTATATAAATAAATAATATATCAAACTATGTTATAAAACATATAATTTTAACGAAACTATTGCCTTCGCGGTTTAATATCTTACATACTTAGTTACATTACAATAAAATTTATGCAAAAATTAATCTGATATTTTATTGATATTCAAAATAGCTTGTGTTCAAAGAACAAGTTTTTAACACTCCTACAGTTTCATTATTATTTCAAGTGCATTAAATTCCTTTAGAGTGTTGGGGGAGAGGACATTGTTGTTTCAGCATCTAAATAAGCATCCTACATTTCCTCATAGGCATAAAGGAGACATAATAATTACGTTTCTCACAATATAACTGTAATTAATTGTCAAACATATCAAAACGAAGGGAAGAAATTAATACATGTAGTTTTTAGAAAATAATATTGTACAATCAAATTCCTTATTTTTATGCAAATACAAGCATTTTACTTTATAAATACATTCTTGCGAACCTGTTCATAACGAATGTATTGCACAATAAGCAAGCTTTTGTTGATGCTTTTGTTCCCTTATTTAACAAACTACACTTTATTTAAACCATTAAGATTTTCGTCAAGCAATAAATTAGAATACGAGAATGATTTACAATTTTAACAAACTGTAATAACATTCATTCTTAAACCACAAATTATGAAACACTACGTAAATGTAATTCGAGTATATGAATATTCCGATGAGAACTGGTCATAGAAGCATTGATCACTTAGTTGTATTATAACAATAGATATTTTTTACAGATTTTAGTATTTTGCAAATTTATCAAAATACTAAAATCTATAAAGAATATCTATTGTTATGGTACAACTAAATGATACTTTATCAGCAAATCAATGCATGTAAGAGCACAAATGGTTCTAACAGAAAACATGCATATGCAAATTAAAATACGACTGCTAGTTTACAAACGAAGCAATACGCTTTACACCACGTGGTACAAGAATTGATTCCCTGACAAACTAATGTTAACCCTTTTTTCCGGAAGGGAATGACAAATGAATGAATTCACATTTTCATTAATGAAATAAAGCAAGCCGGAAAGGATGCAATTTCAAGATGACAGGAATGCACAATATTCATAAAAAGGTTATACATTTTCTGAACAGTAATAATGAAAATACAGGAAAGAGTAGATTAGCACATGACAAACTATCATTGTTAGTGTAATATAAACCCATGTCCAATACCAACGGGGATACAATGCTACTTTTTATCCACTCTTAGAAAAAGTAAGTATAACACATTCTTTGGATTCATAATCATATTTGCCACTTGTTGTAAAAATACACCTCTTTTATATATTGCTGATACTTGTATATTCTTATCATACTAGTTTAATTTACATTACTCCAAATCGATCACAATTATGTCTTCTTTCTCTTGAGATGAATTTTGCTGATTTAGTTTCTGAGTATACACTGGCCTTGTGACTCGGCGACTGGCTCTATCGTGTATAAAGGTATTGCCTAACCTGATTTGTTGTCGTTTAAATGTTAATCCTTTGATGTTTCCATCTGTTTTGTGTTGATGTTTTTGTCGATCACCTACCATCATAGTTTTACAGCTTATTTGCCTCAGATTAGAAAATAACCAAAATGTATGTGTAGTTTAAATGCAAACCTAACAGTACAGGTTTTATTTGACCGTCTGATTATTAACGCATGTAAATGTTCCATTATTTCATTGATAATTCATGTTTCATTTCATTTCCTGTTAATATACAAGAAGAAAATATAATATTACCTTTATAATGAAGGCGTTTTAGGCAGAATATTATTTATAAATTTCTGTTATCCGTTGACTACAATACAATGAATCAAAATAATTGTTTTTGTTTACCTGTTCTGCTTCGAAGCAAAATATTGTTTACAAATAACTGCTGTAAGTAATGCCATGCCTACACAAATGCATGCTCCAGACTGACTCAACAGCAACTTTCGATAGACTGTTTCATTGTCTTCGTTCACAGTGCATTCTGGTCCTTAAAAATGAATATAATGTTGTGATCATACGAGTAAATGTGATAACAAAACATCCAATTTTAAAGTCCGTTATTGTACATTTTTCCGCATGTCACTGAATCAAGCCAAGTTTGTGACAACTTTCTTGGAACACTGAAACGGAACGTAAATCATAAGTGGCGTAATAGGCCTTTAAATAACATAAGAGAAAATCATATAAGCCATCAATGCAACCAACTAGACGAAGTAAACATAGAACAACATATCATCATGCGAGTTTGAATATTATTGAGCAACGAACAAAAAAAAAAGAATAAAGTCATCAACAGTTAAAATAAAATAATTTATCAATTGACGATCCTGACTGTTTGTTGTTTTTATTTTACAAACGAGCAAAATATACTTTATTTAAATATTGCATTACGCAGTTGTGAAAAATTGATGACCAGTTAGAAGACTAATAAGCGTATACACCCAGAGAGATAGGAAGTGAACCAGTTAAGAAGGGAGCCCTTTATTCCAATTGAGGTAAGCTTATATAAGAGACCTCGATACCATACTCGGTCGAATGCTTTAGAGATATCGCAAAACACAGCGCAGAGCCTTGCAAATATCGTTGTATATATATGTAATTTGATTAATGGTGGAGTCACCTTGATGAAACCGGAAAAGACGTGAGAGAAACTTGTGGTTTCCTCATAGATCTATGTGAAATGTTATTCGGTTAAAAAGAAAACTCTACATTTAATTGTGAATTTTGATCCTTGATTTTAACCGAATTATTGTTGTGTATCGATGTGGTAGTTTATTTCTTCTATTGCTTTTCACTGTTGTTTCAGTATTTCTTTAAATAAAAAAAAAAAAAAAAAAAAAAAAAAAAAAAAAAAAAAAAAAAAAAAAAAAAAAAAAAAAAAAAAAAATTTTTTAATTTTTTTTTTAAAATCTTGGGGAACGAACAATTTTTGTGTTAATAATTGGTATTTTTTTTTTTTGGGGCCTTTTTAATTTGGGGTTTTCTTTCTTTGAATACTGTTTTAATCACCCATTGTGCTGTTTTTAAATTTGTCTTTGACGACATATCTGTGATATGCAGGCTTCATAACCTTTGGTATATCACAGATAAGACGTCAAAAGACAAATTTAAAAAGCAGGCAACATATCCTAAGGGTGATTAAACAGTATTCAAGTAGGAATACTGGAACCACCCAAGTTAAAGCCATATTTTGCGTTTGTATGTGGTACCCTTTGGTTTCGAAACTTTTATTACTGATACAAGTTGACAATGAAAACGTGTAACATCTGGAATAAATGGGTCTGCAACAAAACTAAGATATGATTTGTGTTCTGTACAAACATTTCATCGAGTAGTAAGCAAGAGCTTTCTGTAAAGTGTGTTGGTGGAGTAATAAGTTGTTCTGCATTGCAAGAGGCTATAAAAATCTGGAAACAAAGTGATCCCTCTGAAGCCTTTATCACAACAAAATTACAAGAGAATTGCAGACTCGGTTTGATTGAGTCTGTACATGAGGAATAATGAATACGTGCAACATCCCTCACACCCCCTTGCATCGACTTGAGCGGTACTCAATTCTCAACACTCAAATAGTGCTGGCATCAATGTATAAGATTAGACAGTTTGTTTGAATTAGAATTTACATGTAGAAGATTTATGTTAAAATCGCCAGCAATCAGGATATTGTCAGATTTCTCGAAAAAATGTTTGATCTATACATTGTTCAAAAAGAAAAATATGATAAACGAGATCATGAACGAAGAAAAAAAATCTGGAAACAAAGTGATCCCTCGGAAGCATTAATCACAACAAAATTACTTAAGAATTGCAGACTCGGTTTCATTGAGTCTGTACATGAGGGATAATGAATAAGTGCAACATCCCTCACGCCCCCTAGCACCGGCTTGAGCGGTACTCAATTCTTAACACTTAATAGTGCTGGCATCAATGATCCCGAAGGACCAGAAAAATATAACAACACTGAAGTGAAGTACGGGGCAACTTTTTACAGCTGCCACACGGCACTTGACACCTGCTGTTGTGAAGTATAAAAATCTGGAAACAAAGTGATCCCTCGGAAGCATTAATCACAACAAAATTACTTAAGAATTGCAGACTCGGTTTCAGTGAGTCTGTACATGAGGGATAATGAATAAGCGCAACATCCCTCACGCCCCTAGCACCGGCATGAGCGGTACTCAATTCTCAACACTTAATAGTGCTGGCATCAATGATCCCGAAGGACCAGAAAAATATAACAACACTGAAGTGAAGTACGGGGCAACTTTTTATTGAACGCAAACCCCATATGAAGAAGCCAATGTTGATTGTTAGAGTCTGGTGTCTATAAATACCACCTAGAAGAAGGTGTTTGATTCTTTTTCTTGCATATTACATATCAATTATTTTCAAAACACAAATAACGAAAACTGATATTCTCATTACGCACTTCTTTTTTTATAGTAGCGTGTGAATTTTCAAACTTCATTCATAACCGTAAAATGACATTATCTAAAGAACGCAATTCATTCATAAAGAGCGCGCGACAATGACATCATTTAAACACGCTACTTGTCTTACATGGTTTTCTAGCACTGTAATCGGTAGATACTCCTGTCTTATATGCAAGAAAATATCAGTCGATGTCATTTCTCAGTGCGCATATAATACAATTACTGTGTATATTTGATATCTTGATACTGTTTAATTTGTTTGTTTGCAAAAAAAGAACTGTTTTTGTTTGCAAAAAAATACTGTTTTTTTTTTTTGCAATAAGTTCACGTTTCATGTTAATCATTTTTCAAAGTAAATATGAATATAAGATCAGACAATTTCTCTTTAAAATATCGTTTCAATCATATTCGCCTGTTTAGAAACATGTACTTTGAAACAATAAGGATCTTTCCATCTATGAGCATAAAATAAAAGAAAAATATATCTTGAACACGCAAGGTCTATCTCCCAAGAGCTATTACAACAATAGTAAAAAGCTGAAATTTGCAGACTAGATTTTATTGAGTCCTTTCATGACAGAACATAAAAATGCAACATCTCATACCCCTAGCCCCGGCTTATGCAAATTCAATCCTCGACACTAATCGTATACTTTACTTGCTTTATTTCATCAAAAGTTGAACATAATGAATTAAGTTCCTTTCCCTAGAGAGGTAGGCCTAAAATGGCAATGTTGTGATATTGGTTGATCTGTCGGGAGAATCGATTTTTGTCGTGTCGATCTAAATATAAAAAAAACCTTAGCAAAAGCTAAGGCGTAAGAAATTTTGCACATTCTGTTCTATTTTATTTACAGACACAATGACACATATTGTATTTATTTAGTTTCCTTTCTTATTGGTACTTTTTAGTCTTTTCCGTCTAACATTTATTGTTAGAAGTTAGAACTGCGTCCATCATTTAAAAGCAATGTTCTTTTTTTTCAACAAATATGTTACTTTATCATGGATGAAACATTTGCGAAGTAATCATATTTTTGTATTGTTATAGACAACTTTGCTTTCATATCTGTGGGAAAATATAATTTGTCACATGTTGTTAGAAATTTAAAGAAATGTTAACAAAAACGATATATGTAATAAACGTGCTTTGTTATTTAATAATATATAATAATATTTGATAAATATTTTCGAAAGTTTGTCGCACAACCGATAAGTAAATGATAAAATTATCAGTACAAAATGCTGAAAGAAAACGAAGTTCATTTATTGAATGTGTGTTTTGATCGATGTACCATTTCTTCTAATGACTATTCTCATACAGAGTGTTGGACGAAATAAGTTCATTTAAGAATCTTGGAAATTATTAAGCAGCAGCGTATCTGTAGAAAGCTAATCATTCTATTTATAACGCGTTCCTAATCGGCTAAAATGGTTAAGCTCCAGGCGAAAATCACATATATACTACTTTGTAAAAACTGTAGATCGAAATTCAATTGAATCTGAGATCTTAAGACTAATAAAAGTGCAACGACTCCTCAAGGTGCTGCCTAAAGCAATATCCAATCTTTAGATTTAAAGGTATATGAAATAAACAGACAAGTATAACAAATGTAACAGCCCTTTAACGATAGTCTTACTTAGAACAGCAGCTGACAGCTGTTAATTATTGCACTCAATTATAATTTATTAATATATAATATAATTTATTATTCATTTATATTATTAACAATTACTATTATTGTTTATCCGCTATATGGCTTGCTCTGCGAGCATCATTCAAACCTACATTTTCATTACAATTTTAATTCATTCTGAAATATTCCGATGAGCAATCCATGTGTTCATTTGAAAAAAAAAAAAACAGATTAACAAGAAGTAACTTTAAAAGAAGTAAAACTTGTTAACATCCATTATGTTATTTCTTAGTTTTTGATACATATAGAAATGCTAGCAATGTTTGCATAACAATGACATAATTTGTACTAAAAGTTATATTTTTTTATTCTCAATGTTAATTGTTCATTTTGATATAATGATTGTCATTTTAAATTGAAAAGAAATACTTAAGCAATAAATTTGAATCCAAACGAAAATGTATAAATTTTTTTTTGTAAGAACGTTTCGTTGGTATAATATATTTATAGATAAGCAACACTACAGAGGGAATTACTGATAAAACACTGAAAATACGAAAACAAATTTTTAGTAACCCAATCTGACTACAGTTCAGATCTACTTATTTCATCTACGACCGTATATACTTTCAGATTTCCCAAGAAAGCTATTTTTAGCAATGCATTCAAACCGGTTTGTACAGATAGGCATTAAAAAAGTATAAAAATACCGTTATCCGTGAAAGTTAAAGAAATTGTTGATTTTTTGTTAGAATAAAAAAGTTTAAAGATTTTTTTTACAAATTAACTTGAAATAATAGTCATTTTTAATGGGCAAGATTGTTTTGCCAGTTTACCTGTCGGCTAAATGGACAACGTCAGGTTTGTTCTCGAAATTACTTATTCAGAATTGGTTTAAAAAAATCCCAAAGGTTAAAAACCGCATCGCTTTCAAAATAATGAAAGCTTGCCAATTATTGGCTGTTTGAAAGACCACGAGAAGGTGAATGTTAGATCCTAATGCGTAGCGTAATATAAGAGCTGATTTTACTTAGATTGTTAGTAACCTTTCATATGTATAAATATCTTTGTTACGAATTGTCAGTATAATCTATGGGGTTAATGGAACGTTGAAAGATGTATGTGTTCCTAAATGTAAATGAGTCGGTCGTGTTTCGATAAGTGAACTAAATTTCTAACAACACCATCTACGCATGCGGTAGGCAATTATATTTATAAATACTTAATTAATAATAATAATAATAATAAAAGAATGAATAAAAATATATGAAAATTATTAACATTATATTCTTTGATGTAATCAATGATCATTAAATATATGTGACACTTATGAGCATCATAAACTGAGGGCACCTGCTCAGTTCGAATTCAATATATATACGTTTATATATATATTCATGAGGATCGTGGACGTTATTGGTGGTCGATACAATTTATAACTTAGTAAGTTCTTGTGTGATATAAACTCAATATGTTTTATGTAAAAAAATGTTAACTTCATAATGTAATAAAACCCAAAACGCAGTATAAATGTTTGTATGCGTGTATATTATACTGGTAAATACATTTTCAAATTTTCATGAAAATTAGCATGAATCTGGAGGCGTGCTGCTTTAAACTAGAACGTTTAAATCTATTATGTACATTTTATTATAGAACTAGGTTTCAAATATTATTTTAGAATGGCAATAACAATCCTTTACTTTTTGTTCAAGAATGGTCAATGAGATTCTCAGATTGATTTTAGTTTTACTATGAAAATATATTCAGTTATGTCCTGTAAATTTTACAGATAATCAAACTGATTTTAGACGGCATTCCATCGAAAAAGACTAAACAAGCAGGAGACGATTGAATAACATGCTTGTAAACGTGTATTCAAATATTGAATCTTGTTTAGATACAATGGTCTGCAGACTTAATCGGTCTCGTCTTACAATGTATCCTACTGAGTCAGAAAATGGAATGAATTGCCTCCTTATTAAGTTTTAAGTTGCAGCCATAAACTTTTATAGGTTTTAAAGAAAGCTGCTGTTTTGTTTGCAATTAATCAGATGTGCGCTGCTTGTTATTTGTTCTAATATTTCTATTTTATTAATTCAATAAACTGATACAATGTTTTCTATATTTTGGCGGGTTTTCATATCTCTACTTGAACAAAGGAACACTTATCGTCACACAGCTTCTTAAAGTGTTATCATCAGAGTTGAAATTTAATAAATACACTTTTTATAATAGAAGTATCCCAAGACCTATCTTTATGTTCCCAGTACACGTTCAAAACACTCACTATAAATCGTAGCCATAAAATTTGACACCAACTATCTCATAAAATTATTTTTTAAAGAGACATTTCGTAAGAGACACTTTATTTCCTTATCAATGGAAATTTGTCTTTCTAAACACTGGGCTTTAATAACCTACATGAATTGTGGCATCATTCATAAATACAACAGCTATTTTATGTAGAGTACTGAGGAAATCTAAATGGAGTACTTTTAATTTCTATTTGCTTGTGTCATAGTTTGCTCCATAGATTGCAACCGAAAAGAACGACTTCGTGTTCAGTTTGTCCTGTTAGTTTTGACAAACTATTTGCAGAGAATTCTTCCGACGTGTACTTAGAAATAAAATATGTTTTAAGAAAATGACAGTTTTATTTATAAAAATTATTATTATTTTAATATCATAAAACAAGAAAGCATGTGATATTGATTTTAAATAAAAGTGGTGACTTCTGTTGGTATCGGGAACATTCGCCGTCACACCTTTATAATCTTTATCTTTCTTATCTTTTCCATTTTATAAAACAAGTAACATGTGTTATAAATGGATATTTTGTATTTATCAGCAAAACGATCTGAACTGAGTGACTTGAAGATAATGATTGATTCATAAGAGTCTTTATTACCCATTCTTTTTCAAAATTGATAAACCAAAGTGTCATAAAATCAATTATATGTTATCTCTTTTTCAATATAATCTCATATAAACCTGTTATATTTTGATAAACAGTTACAATGCATAGATCCCTGACCTGTCTAACTCTAATTATCAGACTAGTGGATACAATAAGAATTTCCCCACAACATATTTGTTAACGAAAGAGCACACGTTGATGTAAGTGGCTAAATCTATAATTGTTTTTCAAATAAAATGTCAGAGTTTTCATCTTAGTAGATAATTGTCTTCATACTGGAACGATTACTTACCTGTATTAGTTAACTAGCCAATGTGTTATAAAAAGTACTGTTATCTACAGTTCATGCAGATTTTAACTAATTCAGTTTTTTTTGAAGAGATGTTAGAGTTTGGTAGAATAAATTTTTATATTATAAATATAATAAGGTGTTTCTTTCATAAAATCATTTATATATGACAAGCTTTATTTTAACAGTGAATGTATACCTAGATATCAGGGTCATGTTGTCGAAGGACGGTATCAATGCCAATGTTGAGAATTCGGGTAGAACAAGTATGACAAGTACCAGTGACTGGTTCCTATATTCTCAGAGATTGTCAACGTTAATTGTTTCATCCGACGAGAATCGTAACTTTTTGTTTTGATGTATAAAGATTGACGTTAACGAGTCGGAGGAGTGGGATGGGAGCTGGGGTGACATTTCATTTTTATGACCTTACTTGGCCGGGTAGTCAAATTGAATATTAACCTTTTTAAGGTCGTTCTTGTGTTATTTAAAAAAAAAAAAAACAGCGTTTCAGAAGGCAAAAAAAAACTGCTACGTGCGAATCAGGATAGGGACATTCTTTCGATATATTTTTCGTAGTGACTATACTTAGAATTTATAACTACCTTAGTGTATTAAGTGAACTTAAACTCTATACCGTTGAAAGTATGTGTTACTTTACTAGATAAAGTTGTAAAACAATGAATGTATTACAGTTTATTGTGTAAGTAAATCTGTATATTAATACAAGGTCTTTTTATAAAATAGTTATTTTAGTTATAAAACTACCCCCTGTGACTATCTCGGTCTTGTGACACAAAGATCGATTGTAAAAATAGTATTGATATGTTTTGCGTATGGAAACATTGTTAGCAAGATAACATCAGTTGATTTGAATTACTAGTGCCCTTTTTAAAATAAAAAATACCGATACTGTATGAATTGAATAAAATAAATTTAAATAAGATCAAAGTTTTCTGTAGCGGTAACCTACTTAAATGTTTAACTTAGAGCAATAGTTTCTTTAGATATGTTATCAGAAAATAAAAAAAGTTTTTATTTTTAAAACATGCAAACTTTGTTATGTCGAATTTCAAAGAACATACTATCTCAAGTTTTAACGCGATCAAGAGTACGTTAAAGTTTTATTCTAACCCATTGTATAATTGAACGTTTTTATTAAGTGATATATGATCACATGCCATTATTCAGAAGTGCACCAATGATCAAAATTTAATGGAGTGTATTAATGGTGGTTTGTTTATTATAAAAAGAAAAGGAAAAAAGAAGACTTCTAGACATGCAATCCTTAAAAGCATATTAATCAATTACCACAGTGATATTCCTTTGTTTAATGGAACTATCGGAGCAATATCGAATACAGAGAGTAAATAAAATAAATAACTTGATTGCTCTTTGGTATACAAGCACTGAATTGCACTTTAATACACATGTACTGAAAAACAGGGGTCGTCACACCATGACATTCTGGTCAGCGTTCTATGACGTTAAAGGAAACGTTGGTAGTCGACCATGGTTGCTGGGATAGTGTCAGGAGTACGTTGTGTGAATGTCCCAGTGAACGTCGGTAATCCCTGGGAATCAAAAGTTTTTAACATGCACCAAAGTTCTCACTCAGACCAGCGTTCTTTAACGTTTAATGTCTAAACGCTGAAAAACGTTTAAGAACGTTCATAAAACGTTTGACTTACTATTGCCGAGCGTTGCACACATTTAGGTATCGTAAGCCAGCCGTTACCCAATCGCTACTTGCTTGTTACTTATCGTTTGCTTTGCCGTGAAAGAATCATTGGCGACCTGTCAACGACCGCTGAACGGTCCTCAAGCGCACAAGCCGTGTGACCAAAGAGAAACGAACGTCCTTTTGGCGTTCATTGAGCGTCATATGACTACGTTTACGTCAATAACGAGGCTCTGCCGAGTTCCCACTAAACAGTTATACGAGAGCTAAATATTCCTGTCTGTGACGAAAGTCGGTGTTTGATTCTTTTTTTCTTTTTTTGCATATTACAAATTAATGATATTACGAAAAAAAATTACGCAACTAATATTTTCATTTTTCTTATAGTAGATTATGAATTTAAAACCCCATTCATAACGGCACAATGACGTCATCCTAAGAACCCAATTCATTAATAAAAGTCGCGTGTGAATGAAGTCATTTAAAACACGCGACTTGTCTTACATGGGCGGTGTAAGACAAGTTTTTCTAGCACCAGTGTAAACTGTAGATAATCATGTCTGATATGCAAAAAATCGACAAAATTCACCCGCAGAGAAAAAGACCCCAACGAAGACAACTTCTGTGTTAAACTAAATAGTGATTATGTTTTGACAGGAGCTAGTAGGAGAAACCCTCATCCCGACTTTTTAAACAACAAGAACAACTTAATTCACTATGAAATTTCCAGCGTTTTATACCTGTTTGGTTGTAGGAAATAACACGCCAGCAAGACGCTGTTATGTCGTAATTCACATGCTAGTCACACGCTCGCCTGGCGTTGGCAAATAGTCGTCCCGCGCCAGTGTCATGTTAGCACACGCTTTTGGGTTTCAGAGATTTCTTACTTGGTCAATGTTACACGCTTTTCGAGCGTTAGACACACGTTAGTTATGCGTTAGACACACGTTAATCACACGCTAGAAAGCTGAAAAATTGAACGATTGAAACGTTCAGAGAGCGTCGACCAGAACGTCATGGTGTGACGGGCCCATATAAGATACATTTACCGAATTGCACTGCAATAAGCGTGCACTGAATTGCACTTAGATTAATTTCACTCAAAGTTACTTTGATACACAATGACTTGCTCATAGATACGTACGGTAGCACGTTATTGTTCTTTGATGTCCAGACATTGAATTATTTTTAGATACGTACATAACACTGAATTGCACTTTGATACACAAGCAACGAGTTACACTTAGCTAATCTTTTTTGTACTTTGATACACAATCATTTAGTTTCACTTAGATAAGCCTCTCTTAATTGTACTTTAATACACAAGCACTGAAGTACAAATAGATGCGTATCACTTAATTACAGTTTGGTTCCCAAGCATTAAACGTAAAAATATAACACGATATTTTTATCAAAGGTTAACATTGATTTGAAATAGATAGTTTTTATAAATAGATGCCCTGTGTCTGGATATTGTGAGAAGTGTACAGCGTTTCGTGTACATTGCTTTCGCTTGTTGCTCTTAAATATTCACAGCCCTTGTGTCCCCCCCCCTTTTTGGGTCTGTGCCGATTGGGTGCCCCACTAGTGTGGCCGGATTTTTTCGTGAGACAACGTCCTGTGATAGTGCCTTTGCCTTATAGGTCTTTATTCCCATTGTTTAAGCTCTGTGTTTGTTACACAACATTTCAAGCGTTCAGCAGTACGCATTCTATACATTTCTTCAATCAATTTAAACTGAACATTAAATCAAAGAACATTTATTGACGTTGCTAACAAGTAAACAATTCAAGCCAAACGTCTGTCAAGAAAACAATCGGTTTTGAACATAATAAGTCATATTTTAATTTATTACACCAAAACTCACCAACGGGAAACTAACTTGCAGCTATGTTCACACGTTATATCTTTTGTAAGTGCCAATCCTCTAAAAAATTTAAAATTGATTTACATAGTTTTATTGACGAAATTGTTGATTTTATGAGATTTTATTGTATGGAAGTCGAATTATGTTTTCCTTTTATATGAATAACTCTTTATCACATATTTTATACTGAGCTAAAGCGCTTGATATTTATAGATAAACTGAGATTTAGTTGAAAAAGACGGAATATTAGAACAATACATTGTAGTATCTTAAACAGTATTCCACCGGAGACCTAGCGATCCGATAAGTCTAAAAGCGGCATGAAAGAGGTGAATATTTGCTGAACATGCTGACGATTCAAGGAAACGTTGTATTTAGCTGTGAACAACTTTTAATGTGCAGTTCATACCCCTACCCGAAATTTTCAAGTTGGACGATACGAACGAAACCAGAAAAACTAAGACAATGACGTTTAATTAAAATACATTTATCAGATACCTGTAACAGTTGTGATATTACAGTTTTAATGTCTTTGTTTTAGTAGTGTATCTAGTTTTTATCTATAAGCCAACTTCCGCCACATGTTTGTGAATTTGCATCGCTCTGATCTTCTGGTTAATACATTCATTAACATCAAACACGCCTGAAGCTTATTTTATTGAGAATGTCCTACTACAATATACGTATCAATAAATTCAGGATATATATCATTCATCTAGAAAAGTCAGAGCATTAAAGATAAGACACATTTTAGAATCGTTTATGGTTATTCTTTTCTATCTAAGAAAGACAGATTTTATTGATAAGCAAACACAATATAACATATCGACTCTAACATTTGGATTGGTTGATTTAAAGTAAATGTTACAAAAATATATATTGACAAACAAGTCAAGGCAATCCTTTAATTTTAAAAGTAAAGTATTATATACATTATATTTGTACGCTCTAAAGATCATGAAAGTTTAGTTAAAAAAGAAAAGAAGAAATCTAAAATAACCACACCAGATAAATTCCAAATATTTAAAAAAGACATGTTTACGATTTACCCTAGTTTGCTTTTCAAAAACGTATAAAGGAGATACATAAATAATAATAAATGTATCATAACAATTTACTTAAGAAATCGCGCGCAGTGTCAATGTAGCCGATTTAATTTTTATATAATTTATGTTCAATATATGTTCAAAAATGAATAATAATTTGATAACGTAAAAAATGAAAATTGTGATCTGATTTTTTTAACAAAGTTAGATCAAGTGAAGAATTATTTTAAACAAAAGTGTATTTTCGATATCAGAGATAACAAAAGTCAGTATGTCATCATGATTTAATTTTACTTCTAATGTAACTTTCAAATTTAAGTAATAATCTTCTGAAACAATGCATGATTATGCAATCGCTTGAAAGTGCAAAAAGGGAAATTTTCCGATGTTCTGATCTTCAGCAAATATCTGTTATAATTATTAATTCTTTTATATGGTGATCGGAATTGCCATTTTGATGCCGCGAGAAATGTTACCGTCAGTTAATACAATGTCGCGGGTAACTTTTAAAACCACGAGATTTTATGTAAAAATGTTCCTTAAGTTGCTGTTTTCAACAACTGTTAAAATATATCAAGGTACGTTCCCCGAAACATGTTGTACGATTTCGAGGGTTTGTAAGCTGCCCGCGACATTTATGATAAAACGATGAAAATTATTGAAATGGGCGCCACCTGGCCACCATAATTTTGCTTTCTAATATTTTGTGTTGTGTAACTTTCATTACCATAATATGCATATGTGATTTATTCTAATACTTGGTTGACTAATATAGCAGGTAGTGTCCAAAGAATACATTTCCTTAAATCCTACAATGCTGTAATTATTTCCAATGCATTAAATTCTTCGTAAAGAGATTTTCTTTTCAGTTCAGACAACATCCTATTATTTTCAGATGAGCATAACAAAATCAGAAAATCTAATCATAAAGTTTCAGAAATTTTAATCTTAATTCATCTTTTATTGACGTAATATGAAAACAGGAAACGCAAAATCTTTCAGACAATAATATTTTTAAATTGAATCGCAATTTCCCGAATTAACGCAAACAAAGTGGAGATATTTCTTTAAGTCGCTTAATATAATTTTGATTCGTCTGCCTTTATATTAAACGAAATTAAGCAAACTGTTGTTGTTGTTGTTTGGCAATTCGAGGGGAAATATATCGTATAACATTATGATTGCAACTTTACATCACAAAAAATGTGAAAGGTTTCGTAGAAAAACATGTCTTAGGGGAGAAAATAAATTATTCTTGTTACGAGACAGAGCTGGATTTTATTGGTCCTAATACAGAAGTTTATGAACTTTGCATTGTTTCTGTTTGATTTTGTCGTATGAAAGTAACACAAGGTCATTTTATAGGTTAAAATCAATTAATCCATTTATCTTTTTTAATTGATAAACATAAGCTAGTTACAGATAATCAATTATATGATAAATATTATCATAAAGATGCCCGAAATGTCTCGCAAGTGTAATGCCTTACTGTATACTTTATCAAACGACCCCGTGACATTTAACATTTCGTATCTAATGAGTTATATTTGATTTTGATTTATTTTAGAGAGCCTTCATTTATGACAAACCAAAATGAATGCAATACAGAAAATTCCACTTCCGAATAATGTTGTTATTACACGGACATAACAAGTTATAAACCTTGCCTTGTCTTGTTGAGCCTTTTTATTATATCCTTAAGTTACACTTTATTAAATCCAATAGAATTTTGACACAGAACATACTTACAGTAGACAAACAATTGCGCTTACCATGTCCTGAAAAAAAGAATACAATGCAAATACAACACTTTCAAACCATTGTCATAGTAAATGATAATCAGTGCCAAATCTAAATGAAGCGATTGCAAAGCAGTTACGATGAATGGCATTCAAGAAAAAAAAGACTTTCGTTTGAGCCTCACGTCAATGATTACTAACATGACATTAGTACAGGTTAGTCCAGAAGGAACTAGCATAAAGAATATCATTCAATGTTTAAACTATAATTATGACTGTCATACTGGTTACAACGAATTGTTTGATAAAAACAACCAAGAAAAAGTACGCATCATATACCTTTATATGTTTATACATTTCTTCGATGTCTTGCTTCAATAAACATAGGTATGTTGAAAGTTCTGAACATATTTGTTTCTCTATTTATAACAGATTTCCCATAAAATTACAGCCTATATATAAGTAAACAAGGAATTGACAAAAAGGGAACATTGAGATTTTATTCGCAGGAAACAACTTTTAAGTTGTTTTATATTACGAAGTTTTATGTATAATCTAATCTAGGAGATATTCAAGGATAAGAAATAAATACTTGACAGTTGACACGTAGACGCTTTAATAGAAATGCAGTCACAAGAAAAATCTGGAAGTAATAAAACTCCTCAATATCATTAAAAACATTGGTACAAAATGCAAATTGCTGAGTCTGTTCAAGAAACAAAACAAAAACAAAATGCAAAATCTCTCAACATTTTAAAAGAAGCCGTAGTAAGGTCAAAGTATCGTTTTTGTTTTGAACGAAAATGCAGTCATGTCTAAGGAAAACGTTCCTTTCAATCATGTGAGATGTCGTTAGAAATGCATAGACATGTTGCATATGCATATTCTTTTAACACAAGATGCTCCGAAAATTTTATTGTGTCCAAAATCCTGAGGAATCAATGAATTATTTTTTTTTATTTGGTTTTACGGCGGCGCACCAACATGAGTTATATGGCATCGAAACAGGAAAGATAATTTTGACTAACCTCGGGTGTTACAAAACCTCAACAACAAGGATCATAACCACCTCACCTGCAGGAGCTAAGAGATACATAAACTACATTAATTCGAACCCATTTAGTCGCCACTTACGATAACGCACGAACTAATGGTAACTGCAATTCTGATGCTTCAACCATTAAAGGCAACTGCTAAGCCACTTGAGGAAATAAATGATAAAAAGAAATGGCATTTATAGATGCTGCATTTTACAAATATGTACACATATTTTGTCGTCGGTCTGAAAACAAGAATTTTACTGTTTCATAAACCTTTTTTAACAGTATATTTGATAATCAAAGAAAATTTTGTCATGAAATTATGGTTATAAAAGAAAACTAACCAAAGTTCGTATATAAATTTTAACTCGCAAATGAAAACTATAACTAGCTTGTTCATGCGCTACATTAAAGTTATAAACTTAAAAAAAAACACCAATAGCTGTTATCTGGAACTCAGATCTGTCCCTTTCTATGTATTACTCCTGTCGTTCACGAAGATAATAACAGAAGACAAGATGTGTTTTAAACATCGCTATCTAATGCGGAAAATATAGTTAAATTTGGGCTATTTCTAAAGGATATGTTTGCTGATGTTCTGTTGATGTTCAAATGACCAAAAGGCGGGATTTCGAATGCAAAACCGTAATTTGCATTTACGATTTCGCCACAATGATGTTGCAGACATTTACGATAATTATAAAACTGAAATAAGAACGGGAGTCGTACGAAATTTATTTTATGAACGCAACATAGCTATTTCTGTATTTATGAATGTTATGAAATGCGGCTTTAGTGATTTTGTGTTTTAATCAGTGTCTCATTTCTCCTTGATAGTTTCTAACGATCATTTCCAGACAACACAGTTTTTATAGGAATTAGCTTGTTTTGGCTACTTTATAAAAAAAATGATTCTGAACATACAATAATCATGTATATCATGCTTTTTGCAACGTGGTAATATTGCCTCTGATTTATTTTAGTATGTGGCGGAATTTCAGGTGTGCTTAGGAACTTGACAGCAGCTTTGTTAGTTTAAAATTCTGAAATATTAACACTCGGTTACAATAAAAACTAAATATTAAGTAAATGTTTAAAACTTAAAGGAACACAATAAAACCAATTTATTTGCAATTTGAGTATTTTAATAACTGCAATATATATTTTTATTTTTTTATTATTGTAAAGCACTTATTAAGCTTTATAGTTTGCAAACATTGGTATATAAATGTAAATCATTTTGATGCACATGTAATACAACATGTCCCCCCACTATTTCCATATCTGTCATTTTTGGTAACAAATAAAACAAATGTAAGATATAATATGAAAAACATTTTTATTTATTTCGTTATTGATATGTTTGTACACTATGATATTGTATATGATATTTGACTTTATGAGAGGATTTATTAAGACGCCATATATGTTATTTTCTATTATGTAACGATAACATGTTGTGATGCATGTAACCGAAGTCATTTATGTACGTTTTACATTGTAGATTTAGCTTGCATTTCAAGCATCCTTAAAACATTTTCTTTTTTGCAAACAAAATTAAGAAAGCATGAAAAGCTATCAATATATACTGGTGTTTATTTGTAACTGAAATGTGGATCAAAACACAATTAATGCCACTGCCGGCAGGCCAGCCATGTTTTTAAAACGTTTAAAATAAAGTTATTACTATTTGTACCAATGATTTTAACCCAAAAATGGGTAAAACACTTTATCTCTAAAGATCGTACAAAACAACAAAATTAAACATGTTGCAGAAACAGTTCTTGGAAGGTACTGGCAAGTGCAGTTTACCGTTTCGCCCATAAGCATCGGCTTAAGCAAAATTCAACTTTAAACGTGAACATACATGTAAGCAATTTACAAATTAAAAAAAAGACATACCATAAAACGGAGTTGCACCTTTGTAAAATAAGCTTAACATTTTTTCTGAATGATTGTCCCTACTGATATTAACCATTGTATAAAAAGTTGACTACCTCAAGTTTAATACCTTCTTTTTAAATTGCTATAATTTTTACACAATTACTACCTTTTTGCAATTTTATTAAGGATAAAAACGCATTCTAGTTATATTGCTCGTGCTTACCATTAATTAATCGTGTTTTCATAATTCTACTTGGAGAATAACTAGAACAAGTGTGCCTTTGAGGACTGATCGTAAATTACTTTCTTTTACATTTAGTGTTATAATCATAAGCGACAATGAAGTAATGAAGGTGATAGTTACTTTGTGTTATTATCAAAAATCATTTGCTGTACTTTTAAGAAGTACAAACATATGCAAATGGATTATCATCTAGCAACGTTTAAACAAGTTCTTAGATATTCAAATCTTATAAATACCGCACGATTATTTTGTATTTGAGAACATGCAGTCACTTTTCTTCGGGGAATACAGTTTTTGCATCTTCAAAGAGTAAAACATTTATATCATAGTGCAGTTTTAAGTGCAACAAGTTGTAAAATAATTCATAATTTAAAAATCTGTGTTTAAGGCATAATATTTTATTTCGATAATATCCTAGTTTATCATTTAATGTTCTATTGAAAATTTCAAACATTTTGTTTTTTTGGGGGACAGATATTTATTTACAAAGAATGGAAGCAAATGTTTGCATAATCATTCCTCTAAGTATTTACTATACAGCCATTTCCCTTTTCAGTTTAACGCAGAAAGGTTAAGTATGAGAGTATTAGAGTTGTTAGATTTTTTAATATCGTTATATGACATAACAATGTTGAAAAACAAATGTTGCATCATTTCTTGCGTACAGGTGACTAAGATCGTTGTCATATACAATATGTCAAGTATACTAAAATATTTTGTTTTGCTGTTTAGAGCTTGACATTTACAAGTCGGAGTGGACATTTTATTAATATGACCTTACTTGGTTGGGTTGAAAGACTTCAATTGTTATATTGAATACTGACCGAGCGATTGATAACATTTTGTGTTTAAATGTAAAATATACATAAACCGTGTTTCAGACTGTTAAGTGCGAATTCAGATAGAGACATTTTACTTTCTTTCGATACATTTTTCGTAGAATATGTTTTTAGTGACTATACTAAGAATGTGTATCAATATTAGAGTATAAAGTGAATTCAAATTCTATAATTCACTTTATTAGATAGTTATAAAATAATAATGAATGTATTACATTTATTATGTAAATAAATCTGTATATACATATAAAATATCTTTTTGTAAAATAATAATAATTGTGACAAAACCATGCCCTCTGGCCATCTTTAACTCGGTTTTATAATATATATGATAGCGTATGGAAACATTGTTAACCAATTTGAATTGCAAGTGTCCATTTAAAACCGCTACATTTAATGTTTACTTTCGATAACTTGATATTGTCTGTTTGCAAAATAGTATATGATCATAAGTATTTTACAGCATTAAGTATACGTTTCATGTTAATCAATTGAGATTTAAATGAAATAAATATGAATAAGATCAAAAGATTTCTGTAGTTCATATTTGGTTATTGTAACCTTGATTCTACTTGGAAATGTTTTCCTTAAAGCAATAGATAATTTAAGTCAGAAAATAATTAAAGCTATTATGTTTAAAACATGCAAAATTTGTTTTTCATCATTCTGGGAAATTTGTTTAGTGTGTCGAATTTCAAAGAACATATTATCTCCAGTTTTAAAGAGGATCAAAGATACTTTTAAGTTTTATTCTACCCCATTGTCAATGAGTAATTGAACGTTTTGAATAATTATGTGATATATGATTACATTACATTATTCAGAAGTGCACCGATGATCAAATGGACAGGTGTGTATTTATATTCTTGGTGTTGGTTTAGTTGTCATTAAAAGAAAAAAAAAGACAATGCTTCTGCACATGCAAACCTTAAAGCATATTAAGCTATTACAACAGTGGTATTCCATTTACTGAATAGTTTGTTTAATAAAACTATCGGAGAAATATAAAAAAAGACAGGAAGGAAATGAAATAAATTGATAATTACCTGTATAATGCTTTCAAGATTCACAATAATGATAATTTGTCCAATGGTTTGTAATTTTAATTATGTTGATCATCGAATATTTGTAACCTTTGAGCGATATCAGGTATTTCTGTGTAGTGTCCGTCCGTCACAAAACTTGTCCGGACTACTTGCGCATATTACCTGGGTTTTCGGGTTGAAAGATGTTTGACTGATTTATGATCCTTGAAAGAAAACGCGTTTTGGCTTGTTACTGATGTTTGTGTCTCCTGCTACACAGTAGCTGCAATATGCAATTGGCTAACATGAGGCGACACATGTGATCACTGATCGCTCTTGTTGTATATACAATGCATTGATAATGTTAAAGCATAATCGATCTTAGTTTAATAATTATCATTAGACTAGTATATATACGTGCTAGTATCTCTTAATTGTTCTTTGACATAGTAGCATTGAATGCTACTTAGATACATAGCACTGCATTGCACTTTAATATGCATTTACTGAAAATCATTTAGGGATATCTCACTGAATTATTCTTTGATATACAATGCACGTATATACGTCTCAATTTTTTGTACTTTGATCGAATTATACTTTCTTAAACAAATACTGTATTTCACGTGCATACATAATACGAACTTGCTGATACACAAACATTGAATTACACTTAGATACCTTTCTTTTAGTTAATTGCACTTTGATACACAAGCATTTAATTGCAAAAAGATGCAATCACTTAATTGTATGTTGATACATAAGCGTTGAATTATAATTAGCTATATAATACCGAATTCCACGTTGATACACAAGCATGGAGGTACAATACGATACGTGTCACTTAATTGGAATGAAATGCTATACCGAATGTTGTATTTCGCTATGATAGGGAATAATTGGAATGAATTGTCCCTTTGACCCCCTATCAAACTCGGACTGAATTTTATTATTTTAAAACACGAAAATACGACAATGTGATAGATTTTCAGTTGGTGCCAAGAAAACCTCATAATGTTCTTTAACTAAGGCAATAAATTTACTGTTTCCGTCAAGAGTCTAAAAAAGAAAGGTATGATAGTTTTTGAGCTTACATGTCGTCATACTTTTATTCCGTAATATCCAATAAAAACTGAAATACCAACCGGTTTTGCAAGGCTGTCCAAAGACAAGATTTTTACAACCCCATTAAAAGTTTAAATTGGTTTATTTGCTTTGGTTGCTTTGATAGAAAATCAATCTCTGAATATTTCCGTTCACGTATTTACTTACATTATAATACGCAAAGTAAATAGTTTACGTGATATATTTACAGAAAAATGATTACGTCGTTGATCACATTAACTTGCAATTTTACCCGTAGGTGAAGAAAAAGGTAAAGTAACATTATTATGTGTATGACATTCGTCTCAATACAAACATGATAATACACTTACCCAAAAGATTTTAACAACTGATTTACAGACAAACTGGAGAAATAATGAATAATTGTAATAATGTTGATATCAACCTTTAAGAATGTTAGAAGTGATTGATAAGAAATGATATATAATCTAAAATCTTGCTTTTTTCTTTTCAAGCACTTCAAATTGTATTTTTTTTATTGTAAACAGTGGATCATTACTTTATTATAACCATATGTCGTGCACTGTGACACCGTGATTCTAAAAACACTACCTGCATACGCTCATCTGTTAATGTGTTTTAAATGTGTTTTATATTTTGTAAGAAGTTCGTTTTGAAGTCGATACAGACATAAGATGTACTGGTTAAATATTCAATGACATTACTGAATAATTTAATAAATATTATCAATGAAAATCAGCTGAGAATATTATAAAAATACTAAAGGGAGTGTTTGGTATTAAATAAATATCAATGAAAAAACGTTTAAACATTGTGATCTTATCCGTGATTTAATTAGGAAATTAAAACAAAATAGATAGCAGCCTGTCAATTCCAGCAATTAGAAAATATGTTTCCCTAAATAAACAATAGATAGATATTGTACACTTTAATATGTAGCATCATACAAGCATATATTTATTAAACTTCTTAAAAAATTCTACTCCTGTTTAGAGTTTAATTAATATTATATCGATATGAAGAAGTTCGTGTTGAAAATATGAAAAAATTACTCAACATTTTTTTATTAACGGTTAATATTTATTTGAAACGGATAATTTTTATTGATAGATGCCCTGTGCGTCTTGATATTGTGTGAACAGCGTTTCTCGCACATTGATCTCGCTTGTTGATTTTAAGTATTCACCGGTCTTGTGTCATCTCCCGTTTTTGGATCGGTGCCCTGGTGTGGCGGACTGTGGTGGATTGAGTTCTGTGAAAGTCGCCTTGCCTTATTCGTCTTTCTTCTCATTATTTAAACTTTGTGTTTGTAGCAGAATTTATAAACATTTGGCGTATGAATCTACAAATTTCTTCAATCAATTAAAACAGAACATTAAATCAAAGAAGATTTATTGACGTTTCTATCAGCATTAAACGGAGATTCATAGCAAACGTCTGCAAGAAAAACAACTCGCGTTATGAACATAAATAAGTCATAACTTTTTAAATTATTACCACACATTCGTACTAACGAAAAAACTGAAATTTGCCGCGCATGTTCACATGTTATGTTTTTTGTTAGTGCCAATCCTCTGCAAATGCTTAGATTGATTGATGTACATAGTGTTTTTGACGAAAATGTTGATTTTATGAGATTCCTAGTATGGACGGCGAATTACGTTTTCCTTTTATATATATATTTATTTTTGTTCGTTAATATTCGTACGTTTTCCGATTTTTACCTTATATGGTTATGGTCAGTGAGCCATGCACTGACTGTATACGTAAACCAGTGTTATAGGTGTATTGGTCATTCGACGCAATACTGGGCAATAGTTAACATCAAGTTTACACGACACAGTATACATGTCAGACAGCGAGATAGAGAATGCTGGTTGTTCACGTGGTGGAGCTTCATTACCAGGAGAAGGCGGTAAGTCCCCGGGGGATTCTGCTATAGAAGCGTTTTCGCTATTTAAAACTTATCTTGACTCTCAGTTAAAAGATTTCAAGAACGTTTTAATTGATATTAACCAATCTCCTCAGACCAAGAAAACTGTGAATTTGAAAAAGGAATCGAATAAAATACAGCATGCATTTAATTCCGATATTTTAGAAGGTTTGGAAGCTTTACGTAGACAACGTTTACTACGTGTTTCGCTTGACATTGTTGACAGTTTAAGCTCAAAGTTGAAGCATAGAAATAAGCTTATTCAAGTGGCAGATAATTCCCCTGGGGGCTGGCTTACCGTGCAAGAGTACGAGAAGCCCCAATTAGGCTCAGACAGCGAAGATGAAAAGAAACTCAGGCAGGCTGAAGCCAGGGCCGTCAAAAAGCTTAAAGCTTCCAAACCTAGTTCTAGTTCGTCTTATCATCCTTATAAGAATGTTAATTCTTCTTTTTCACGCAACAACGCCGGTAATGCTGTTCAAGTTGGATTTCGTCGGGATGACGATTCCTTTCGCCGAGATTCATCGTGGGGAGTTCCAGCTCAGTCCTTTCGTTTCCAACGCCCCCAGTACCGGAAAAGACATGTGCTTCTCATGTGGTCAGCGAGGTCATTTCCGCGCAGAATGTCAAGCAGCCGAAAGTCAACGTCGAGTCAGGTACTACTACGCCAAGCCGTCTGCGGCCTCAGCCTCAGCAGTTGCAGACTCCAAGCCAATCGATAAATGATGAGTATTTTGATTTTTTGTTAGATAAGGACTTTTTTGAGTATGAAGAAAGTCATTTTTTGCCGGACATTGAAAAATTTAAAAAATGTTAAAGGCAGATTGAAAACACATATTGAATTTTGGAAGTTAATTGGCGCTAATCAAGAAATTTTAGATACAATATCTTTTGGTTACAAATTGCCTTTTATTAGTGTTCCTACACCTTCTTTTTCTAAGAATAACAAATCTGCTATAGACAATTTAGATTTTGTAGAATCTGCTGTATCCGAGCTTGTAAAGAAACGTTGTGTGATTGAAACTCCTTTTAAGCCACATACTGTTAACCCTCTTACAGTTTCTATTAATAAACAGGGTAAGAAAAGATTAATTTTAGATTTGAGGAAAATCAATTTGTGCTTATGGAAGGATAGTTTTTCTTTTGAAGACTGGAAAGTTGGTTTAGAATATTTTGAAATGGGCTCTTTTTGTTATAAATTTGATCTCAGTCAGGGTTATCACCATATTGATATTTTCCCTCCCCATCAAACTTTTCTAGGGTTTTCTGTTAAAGGGAAATACTACTGCTTTACAGTACTTCCGTTTGGCGGTAGTACTTCCGGTTTTATTTTTACTAAGGTGTTACGTGAAATGGTTAAATATTGGAGGACGAACGGCATTAAAATTGTTATGTTCCTTGACGACGGGTGGGGTACCAATTCCTCTTACGACAGTACTTTATCAGATGTTAAGTTTGTCAAAAACAGTTTGGTAAAAGCTGGTTTTGTTATTAATGAAGAAAAATCAATATGGGTACCGATTCAACGTTTAGAATGGATTGGTATTTTTTGGGATAGTGTTAATTTTTCTATAAGAATACCAGATAGGAGAATAATAGATTGTTTAAATCTTTTACATTTCATTTTAGATCACCAGCACTTGGTGTCCGCCCGTATTTTAGCACAATGCGCCGGTAAGATCGTTTCTATGAAACCAGTTTTCGGTAATTTGGTTAGATTAATGACACGGTTTATGTATATAATAATAGAGAGTAGAGTTTCGTGGGAAGGTCGTTTTACATTAGATCAAAGCCATCCATGTTTACAGGAAATAAATTTCTGGTTAAACAATATCGAAAAATATAATAACAGGCGTTTGTCCGGATACGTTCCTGTCGAAACTTTGGTTTATTCCGATGCTTCGGATACAGCTGCTGGCGCTTACATTGTTAATTGTAGAAATAGCGTTTTTCATTCAGTTTGGTCGCGGTGTGAAATGCTTAAGAGTTCAACTTACAGAGAACTTAAAGCTGTCCGGTTAGCTTTGAATGCATACGGGCACCTGTTACAAGGTAAATCAGTTAAATGGTTTTCCGATTCGCAGTCATGCGTTCATATTGTTCAAAGCGGAAGTACTAAAGTCGATTTACAAAACGAGGCTGTACAAATCTTTAACACTTGCATACAGAACAATGTGGATTTAAAAATCCAGTGGGTTCCAAGAGAATATAATACAGTCGCGGATAATATTAGTAAGTTTTCAAATACCGACGAATGGGAAGTGTCAAAAGCATTTTTTGAGTACATCGATTCTATGTGGGGGCCTCATGATATTGACCGCTTTGCAACTTTTAAAAATCGCAAAACATTGAGATTTAACTCTCTGTTCATGGATGTTGACACTGAAGCTGTCGATTGTTTTACTCAAGACTGGGGCTCAAGTAATAATTGGCTGGTCCCCCCTGTATACCTAGTTTCAAAAGCAATTTTGCACGTTTTGTATTGTCGCGCACGTGCTACTCTTGTCGTTCCAAAATGGCCAAGTTCACCTTTTTGGCCAATTCTCTTCGGTTCTTCCGGATTAAGAATTGATGCTGTTCATGAAATTCTCGAATTTGATAATCCGAAAGATATCTTCACACCAGTAACATCTCAAAATGTATATTTGATTCACGACGTTTTAAAAGTAAAGTTCTGGCTATTAGATTCGAATTTTAATATACTTATTCTTTATATATGTATACGTGTGTGTTAACGTATGTAAAAAAAAAAAATAAAAAATATGCAGCATAGATAAAGAGTCCCTGTGTTATTCTGTATTTTAAAAGAATGTCGCGGAATGCGACGGTCCGCTGAATGCGGTATGTGTGGCGAATGTCTGCAAAAAAAAAAAAATTGCGGAGGTTTTTCCTGTCGCGGAATGCGATTGTCCGCTTAAGGCGGTGTATTTATTGGGTCGCGGAATGCGACTTTCCGCGGAATGCGGAGTTGTTTGGTCGCGGAATGCGACGTTCCGTGCAAGGCGGATTTATAAAGTTGAATAAGGCTACGAAGTACGAACCACGCAAGGTGGATTCAATTTTGAGTCGTAGACAAGTTTTAATATTGTAAACTTTACTATTAAGTTTTGCACTTATTTGATTTTCTTTTTTGTTTATACATTTTGCAGATATATTCAAAATTGGATTTTGGAGGGATATGGATTATTTAAATGTTCATCCCGATCTGGAATCAGCACACAAAAACATTAAATGTCTTTGTAAAAATGCAAAAGCCAAGAACACTTTAAAAAGCTACGAAGTTTATTTCAAAAGATTTTGCGTGTGGTGTCAAAAATATGATTTTATTCCCGTCCCTTGTAGTGATTATACGTTATCATTGTATATTTCCCATATGCAGAGTGATATTCGTTCTGAATCCAAGTTAAATTCAATTTTGTATGGCATTTCGTTTGCTCATAAGCAAAGTGGTTTTAAAGATCCGTGCAGTTCAAAACTTGTGAGTTATGTCAAAGAAGGTATGCTGAGGTCTATTGGAAAGACACATCAGTCTAAGAAACCTTTAAATAAAACCGACATTGAGAAAATAATTACTACATTTGGCAACGATAATTGTTTAATAAACAAACGTTTTGTAGCCATGTCCGTTTTAAGTTTTTATGGTTTTTTGAGATTTAGCGAAGTAGTTTCTTTAAGAAGATCGGATATTGTATTTGAGGACGATTGTATTAAATTAAAATTGAGATCTTCTAAGACTGATCAATTTGGGGCTGGTGCCTTAGTGTGTATAGCTAAAACAGGAACCGATTTTTGTCCTGTTCGTTGCCTAGATTATTATTTAACAGCTGCAAAAATACATGATAATTCTGACGATTTTTTGTTTAGAAATATTTATTTTTCCAAGAAAACCGGTATGCACATGCTAAGAAAAGGGAAAAGTATTTCCTATTCAAGAGCTAGAGAGATATTTGTAAACAAACTGTCATCCTTAGGTTACGACAGTAGCAAGTATGGGTTACATTCATATCGGTCGGGTGGGGCTACTACTGCAGCTATTAATGGCGTAAGCGACAGATTGCTAAAGAAGCATGGTCGCTGGAAAACAGAAGTTTCTAAAGACAAATATATACATGAAAGCGAAAGCTCTAAAAAAGTCAGTTTCTTTAAAAATGAGTTATTAAATTACTCCGTGCCCGTTCTTTTCCTTCGACGCTTTGTCCAGTATTGGTCACTCCTATTTAGTCGTTGTTGTCATTATTCCTAACGATAATAATGTTTTAGACAATAAATGATTTATGTTTGGCTGAAGGAACTGAAAGAAAACATAAATATATTTATTTTTGTTCGTTAATATTCGTACGTTTTCCGATTTTTACCTTATATGGTTATGGTCAGTGAGCCATGCACTGACTGTATACGTAAACCAGTATTATAGGTGTATTGGTCATTCGACGCAATACTGGGCAATAGTTAACATCAAGTCCCACACACCCGACCCATATCTGTATTTGCTCGTTAACAGCGTTCTTTTTAGCTTATAAAGTTAATGAATCACATATTGATATTTGTTGATTATATACATGTATTACAATATCTTTATCTGTTTCAGATAAACAATTTTCTGTTGTTTCAAGTGTGACAGTATTAACGCGTGATTGTGCAGTATGTGTGTAGCGGTTTCATGAACTGTTATCGCATTAAGCGATTGTTATCGCTTAATACTTGTGTTTTTTCCAATCTGTTTATGTATAAGTGCACGGACACATTTACCACTCATTCTTCGTGGTTAATTTTTTTTATCATGAAACTAATGTGCGTTTGAGTTTATGTATGTTTAATAAACGCTTTGTCCAGTATTGGTCACTCCTATTTAGTCGTTGTTGTCTTTATTCCTAACGATAATAATGTTTAGACAATAAATGATTTATGTTTGGCTGAAGGAACTGAAAGAAAACATAAGTATAATTCTTCATTACACCTTTTTACATTTTATAAAAACGCTTTGTATGAAAGACTGCCTTTTTGTTGAAAAAGACGGAATATTAAGACAATATATTGTAGTATTTTAGAAATAAATAAATATAGGCCGAAAGTGTCGCCGATTCGAGAAAACGTTGTATTTATTTGTGAACAACTTGTGAATAGAAGTTCATACCCCTAAATTTCAAGTTGGAAGACCAAAGAGAAACTAAAGGATCGAGAAACAAGAAGTATCTTATAAAAAGATACTCGGCCGAAGTATAACTTTTAACATGCAAAAGTATGTTATTCTTAAGATTTCAATACAAAAATAATGTAAGAACTGCTTGCATAACAATGACATGATAATTATTTCTTGTAGCTATTAAGAAAATGCCTATTTGTATACATTGAAATTAAATTATAGCATGTTGATATTGATGATTTTCCAAAGAAGCACAACTTTATTTAAGGTGTTATTTTATCTTGTTTTTCCGTTTGACTTTATAAATTTTGTAATCATTCACAAATTAACCTAAAAGTTAAAGAACTATCCTCATTCCTGTACACTTTATTTAGAACCATCCTTTACATTTTATTTTATAATAAAAAACAACAAAACAATCCATTAGCTTCTATCATAGAGCTATCCTTCAAATTGTATTGTTGAATGGTAAGAAATATCCTTTACATTTTTTTTAATATAATATAAGAACTGTCCTTTATGTTTTATCTTAGATTATTGAGATTTTAAAATGGCCGCAACCGGACGCCATAGTTTTGCTATCTAATATCTTGTGTAATATTCAACCATTTGTGTAACACGCATTACCATAATATGCATGTTTGATTTATTCTAAAACTTGGTTGATTTGGTTGCGTTCATTTAACGCCGCCTTTCCTTGTTGATCTTGTTAACCATATTTTATAAAATAGAATAGTGTTGAAAGAATACATTTCCTCAAATCCTACAATGCTGTTTATTTCCAATGAATTACATTCTTCGTAAAGAAATTTTTTATTTCAGTTAAGAAAGCATCCCATTATTTTCATCTGGACATAAAGTTTCAGAAAATCAAATCATAAAGTTTCAGAAAATCGAATCTTAATGTAATTCATCTTTTTGTGACGTAAAATGAAAACAGGAAACACAAACATTTTCAGACAATAAAATTTTTAAATTGAATCGCAATTTCCCGACTTAACGCAAATTAACGATTTTTGTTTAAGTTGTATAATATTATTTTGTTTTGTCTGCTCTTAAGTTAAATGAAATTAAGCTAATTGGTGTTGTTGTTGTTTGGCAATTTCAGGAGAAATGTATCGTATAACATCATGATTGCAACTTTATCTCACAAAATCGCAACTGAACATTACAACAAATGTGAAAGGATTCGTAGAAAAACTTGTCTGAAGGGAGGAAATCAATTCTTGATACGAAACAGAGCTGGAATTTTATTGGTCATTATACAGAAGATTATGAACTTTTAATTTAGAAATTTAAGTTGGTGTATTTACGATGTTCTTGAATATGAAAACCTTAATGTAAATTATTCAGAGACTGCATAGTTTGTGTTTTGATTTTGTCGTATGAACGTAACACAAGGTCATTTTATAGATTAAAATGAATTATTCCATCTATCTTATATAATTGATAAACATAAGCTAGTTTAAGATACTCCAATAATATGATAACTAATCTCTAAAGATGCCCAAAATGTCTGGCAAGTGTAATGCCTTACTTTATACTTCATCAAATGACTCCGTGACATTTAACATCTCGTATCTGATGTGTTATAGTTGGCTTTAATTTATTTCAGAGGTCCTACATTTATGACAGACCAAAATGAATGCAATACAGCAAATATATGAATGTTGGCTTCTCATTCATTATTTCCACTTCCGAGTAATGATTTTATTACATGGATATAACATGTTGTAAACCTTGCATTGTCTTGTTAATCTTTTCCCTTATTTTACAAATTACACTTAATTAAAACCAATAATCTTAATATAGAACAAACAAATAAGAATTAAGAAAAAAACACTTTCAAACCATTGTCAAGGTAGATGCTAATCATTGCTTAATCTCAATTTAGAGATTGCAAAGCGGTTACGATGAATGCCATTCATCCAAAAAGAGTTTGAGCGCAACGTCAATGATTACCAAAGGAGAAACTAGAATAAAGAATACCCATTTAATGTTTAAATTATTATGTGATACTAGTTACTACGAAATGTTTTAATAAAAACAACCCAGAAAAAAAGCAAATTATTTAGTACATAATTATTTTCATACATTTATTTTATGTCTAGCTGCCACAAACATGTTGGACGTTGTTAAAAGATTTCTTTTTCTACTTGAAAACAGATTTCCCATAAAATTACGGCCTATATAATAACGAACTTTATAAATGTTTGACTGTTGACACGTAGACACCTTAACAACAATGTAGTCGCATGAAGGATCTGTAATAAGGAAGGCTAAATCATAAGTATAAAGATGCAAATTGCAAAGTCTGTTGATGAAACAAGACAATAAGTGCAAAAACTCCCATGATATAAAAGAAACCATAATAAAATTGAATTATCTTTCTTGTTTTGAACGAAAATGCAGTCATGTCGAAGGAAAAATACTTTAAAGGAAACCTACCGCATCAAACATGTAAGATGCAGTTAGAAATGACAATGTTACATGTGCTTTTTGACGATAGACGCTCAGAGAATTTTTTTGTGTTCAAGACCTGAGGTATACATTAACTAGTAATATAGCCCTGCACGCAAATTAATAAATGAAAAAATAAAAAATAAATAAAAATAAATAAATAAATAATATATTTTTCATTCATTCATTCATTCATTCATTCATTCATTCATTCATTCATTCATTCATTCATTCATTCATTCATTCAATCACTCATTCATTCATTCATTCATTCATTCATTCATTCATTCATAATATTTATTTATTTATTTATTTATCTATTTATTTATTTATTTTTCATTCATTCATTCAATCACTCATTCATTCATAATAATATTCATTCATTCATTCACCCATTCATTCATTCATTCATTCATTCATTCATTCATTCATTCATTCATTCATCATTTAAAACAATCCTTTTATTCATCTTGTTTTATGTTGTTTTTATTTACCATCGTTTGCACGAACCCAAGGTTTAATAATGGAACATCAATACAACTGTATAATCAAGATACAATAAAAAAACAATAAAATATATTTTCAGCACGAATAGAAAGGCAATGAATGCTAAAATTACATGCATAATTGAGATTTCTAACTTCGAAGAACATTAACTTGTAAAACATAATGCAAATGAAACTAAATAGATTAATTGGATTCATATCAATATAATTAACTGTCAATACATTTTCAACTTGTAATTAAGTATCTTTGTTTAAACATATTTCAATGGTTGATATCTTTGCCAATTTCGTAATTGTGTTTGTTTGTTTATCAAAAAACAATAAACAAAAAATATGATAAACAAGATCTACAAAGGAAAGGCGGCGTTCAATGAACACATCCCCAAACGACCTAATAACAAGAACCAGCAAGAACCCAAAACAAAAATAGGACAGGGCGCAAGGCAGAGCACGGACAGGATATTCATATAAATGATACTTAAAAAGAAATAATAGTAACCGACAAGGAAATCAATCAAAAGAAACTAGAACTATCACTAAATATGATTAATACCCCCGCGATGACTGCTTCGGAAATGAGGAAGTTACTAGTAACAGAATACCTTGCAAAAAAATTGAAATAGAGTTTTGGTTGTAAGCAATTAAAGGTAGTTGTGGTTCTTGTATGTTGCATTTCCTTTCAATGAGGTTGACCATTGATAAAGTTTTATTGAATTACTCTGTACTAAGTCCAGAAAGAGTTACGCTTCTTGAGCACTGCACTTCCTCTCATTGCGCTTGACCATTGTATGAAGTTGCATTGAATTCTAAACATTAGTTTTCAAGTTATGCACCGGACAAGGAAAATGAACAAAGGGCAATAACCATACAAATACTGAAGATGGAGTTATGTTTATTGTACACTGCACTTTCTCTCATTGAGCTTGACAATTGTATGAAAATGTATTGAATTCCAACTACTAGTTTTCAAGTTATGCTCTGAACAAGAAAAAAGCAATGGAAAAGTAACAAAGGGCAATAACTCTGTTATAACTTTAGATAGAGTTATAGTTCTTGTGCACTGCACTTCCTCTTAGTGTGCTTGTCCATTGTATGAATTTGTTTTGAATTTCAACCAGTACTTTTCAAGTTATGCTCCAGACAAAGAAAAGTATCAAAGGGCAATAAGTCTGTAATTTGTCAAAATGGTGTTATGGTTATTGTGCACTGCACTTCCTTTAATTGGGCTTGACGATTGTATGAAGTTGTATTGAATTCCAACAATTAGTTTTTAAGTTATGCTCCGGACAAGGAAAGGTAACAAAGGGTATAACTCTGTAATTAGTGAAGATGGAGTTATGGTTTTTATGCACTGCACTTCCTCTCAATGTGCTTGATCATTGTATGAAGTTGTTTTGAATTCAAACCATTATTCTTCAAGTTAAGCTCCGGACAAAAAAACAATGGAAAAGTAACAAGGGCAATAACTTTGTAACTACTTAAGATAGAGTTATGGTTCTTGTGCACTGCACTTTCTCTTATTGTGCTTGACCATTGTATTTAGTTGTTTTGAATTCCAACCAGTACTTATAAATTTATGCTCCGGACAAGGAAAAGTAACAAAGGGCAATTATTCTGTAATTAGTGAAAATGGAGTTGAGGTTCTTGTGTACTGCCCTTCCTCTCAATGTGCTTGACCATTGTATGAAGTTATATTGAATTCCAACAATTAGTCTTCGAGTTATGCACCGGGAAAGGAAAATGAACAAAGGGCAATAACCATACAAATACTTAAGATGGAGTTATGGTTATTGTACACTGCACTTTCTCTCATTGCGTTTGACAATTGTATGAAGTTGTATTGAATTCCAACAACTAGTTTTCAAGTTATGCTCTGAACAAGAAAAAAGCAATGGAAAAGTATCGAAGGGCAATAACTCTGTAATTACTTTAGATAGAGTTTTAGTTCTTGTGCACTGCACTTCCTCTTATTGTGCTTGTCCATTGTATGAAGTTGTTTTGAATTTCATACCAGTACTTTTCAAGTTATGCTCCAGACAAAGAAAAGTATCAAAGGGCAATAAGTCTGTAATTTGTCAAAATGGTGTTATGGTTATTGTGCACTGCACTTCCTCTAATTGTGCTTGACGATTGTATGAAGTTGTATTGAATTCCAACAATCAGTTTTTAAGTTATGCTCCTGACAAGGAAAAGAAACAAAGGCCTATAACTCTGTAATTAGTGAAGATGGAGTTATGGTTCTTATGCACTGCACTTCCTCTCAATGTGCTTGATCATTGTATGAAGTTGTTTTGAATTCCAACCAATATTCTTCAAGTATAGCTCCGGACAAAAAAAACAATGGAAAAGTAACAAAGGGCAATAACTCTGTAACTACTTAAGATAGAGTTATGGTTCTTGTGCACTGCACTTTCTCTTATTGTGCTTGACCATTGTATTTAGTTGTTTTGAATTCCAATCGGTACTTTTCAACTTATGCTCCGGACAAGGAAAAGTAACAAAGAGCAATAATTCTGTAATTAGTGAAAATGGAGGTAAGGTTATTGTGTACTGCCCTTCCTCTCAATGTGCTTGACCATTGTATAAAGTTATATTGAATTCCAACAATTAGTCTTCGAGTTATTGTCCGGACAAAAGAAAGCAATGGAAAAGTAACAAAGGGCAATTACTCTGTAATTAGTTTAGATAGAGTTATAGTTCTTGTGCTCTGCACTTCCTCTTATTGTGCTTGTCCATTGTATGAAGTTGTTTTAAATTTCAACCAGTACTTTCAAGTTATGCAACAGACAAAGAAAAGTATCAAAGGGCAATAACTCTGTAATTTGTCAAAATGGTGTTATGGTTCTTGTGCACTGCACTTCCTCTAATTGTGCTTGACGATTGTATGAAGTTGTATTGAATGAGTTTTCAAGTTATGCTCCGGACAAAAAAACAATGGAAAAGTAACAAAGGGCAATAACTCTGTAACTACTTTAGATAAAGTTATGGTTCTTGTACACTGCACTTTCTCTATTGTACTTGACCACTGTATTAAGTTGTTTTGAATTCCAATCAGTACTTTTCAAGTTACGCTCCGGACAAGGAAAAGTAACAAATGAGCAATAACTCTGTAATAAGTGAAGATAGAGTTAAGGTTCTTGTGTACTGCCCTTCCTCTCAATGTGCTTGACCATTGTATGAACTTATATTGAATTCCAACAATTAGTTTTCAAGTTATTGTCCGGACAAAATAAAGCAATGGAAAAGTAACAAAGGGCAATTTCTCTGTAATAACTTTAGATAGAGTTATGGTCCGTGTGCACTCCACTTCCCCTTATTGTTCTTCACTATTATGTGAAGTCGTTTTGAATTCCAACAAGTAGTTTTCAAGTTATGCTCCGGACAAGGAAAAATAACAAAGGGCAATAACTCTGTAATTAGTGAAGATGGAGTTATGGTTCTTGTGCACTGCACTTTCTCTCAATGTGCTTGACCATTGTTTGAAGTTGTTTTGAATTCCCACCATTAGTCTTCAAGTTATGCTCCGGACAAGGAAAATGCAACAGACGGCTGAACCGACCGACTGACCGACTACCGAGTGACTCCTATATACCCCCCCCCCCCAAAAAAACAACAAAAACAAAAAAAACAACAAAAACACTTCGTTTCGGGGGTATAATAATTGATCAATTAGTAGACCCACAGGGTAAAAGGGTAAAGGAGAAGGTATTCGAAATTCAGGAAAGAAAGGGGTAAACAATTAAAATAATAAAACTAGGGGCAAAAGGGAAAATACTTACCGTAGACAAGAAAACAACAAGGGACAAAACGAAAGTGTAAGATTATTATTTTCAATATCAAAATATAAAAAAAAAATTATGATTTAATGTCAAATGAAAATGAAGATATAATTATATCCTCATTTTTACGGAATGTATCAATGTACATTTATTACTCTTTTAAAGAGAGAGAAGAATTTATAAGTATGTCTGAATAGTGTTATATGTATAAACATAATTATTTCTGTATTTTGAATGTCATATACAGTCTGATCATCACCACCATTGTATTATTTATGTGATGTTGTATAAATTGTGTTTAGGCCGGGGCCATATATACAATAAACGAATTGAAATAAAATATGTTTTAACGAAATGACGGTTTTATTTTTGTTTTGGTATTTTTTTTTAATTTCAAAAAATCAAGAAAAAAGCTTTATAAATGAAAGTTTTTAAAATTTTGTGAAAATTTTGTTCTAAATCGGGATCTTTAAACCCAAAAGCCCCCACCTGGTTTTTTACCCTTTTTTGACCCTTTTTCATTTTATAACGTAAGTTACATGTCTTTATAAATGGACAATTAGTATTCATCAGCAAAATTTGAACTGAGTGAGATAATTTCAAAATTTCTTTTGCTTTCTACAGGAAAACGATGATACTTCAATAATTGCTCAAAACCTCAAATTCGATATTTTGGTCATAATTGCAGGTTTTTCTGGAGAACGGCTCATATGTATTGATTCATAAAGTTCTTACCATCCATTCTGTTTTTCCAATCCATGAAAGATATATAATATTATGTAAACATTGTTAACGAGATCATATCTATTGATTTTAATTGCAAATTTCCATTTAAATCGAAACAATAGTATATTATAATAAGTGTTTCGGAGCAATAAATATATATTTTACGTTAATTAATATCTTTTTAATAACATAGTTATAAAATAAGATCAACCTGTTTATGTTGTTAATATTTTTGACATGGTATCCGCCTATTGATATATTTTAAAAATGGTTTCATTAAAGCAACAGATTTTTTTAGACAAAACGGTTTGTACCCGAAAATAAAACGCTATATTGTTTTAGAAAGGGCAAGATTTGTTATGATTTTAAATTTTCAAAGAATTTTAAAAGCCCCATTTTAAAAACCAGACGGGGGAAAATTTTTAAATTTTTTTACTTTCTGTCATTGTGTGGTTGAACGTTTTATTTATGTGATATATGATTACATTACTTTACATTATTTAGAAGTGCATCGATGATCAAACGGTGTGTTTTAATATTCTAAGTGGTTGTTTATTTATTATTAAAAAAAGACAAGGCTTCTGCACATGCAAAAAATTAAAGGCAATTAAAACAATTACTAGTGGTATTCCTTTTACCGAATAGTTTCTTTAATATAACTGTCAGAAATATGCAAAACAGAAAGAATTTTAAAAAAGTTAATTACCGCTATGATGTTATTCAGAAAGAAAATAAGGATAATTTGTCAACTTGATTTTTTTAAAATTTGAATTATTTTGATCATTGAATTTGTGTAACTTTTAAGAATTTAGAATGATTAATATCGTTATTGTCTGTACTCGTATTTATAACTATTTTTATCATTTGTCGGTGAGCTAAACATTATTTACCGCTTTTATTGTGTCCTTTTTACTCATCAAACGAGCTGAATCAAAACTCGGAGTGAATAAGAAAAAGTCAATTATAGAAGATACAAATATATGACATTTTGTTAGTGTTGAAATTATGGCCAAGGAAACCTCTTAATTTTCTGTAACTAAGGCAATCACTTCTTTGTTTCTGGCGCGAGTCTTAGAAAGTAAGTAATGGTAGGGATTAGGCTTTTAAAAAACCAAATCCATTATTTATAACAGAGAAACATGTCGTCATTTGGAATATATTTGTTTCTTTGTTTTGGTTACTTTGATAAAAAATCAATACACTAAATATTTCCATTCACGTATTTACTTACATCATAATACGCAAGGAAAAAAGTTTACGTGATATATTCACAGCTTCGAAAAGCGATTATGCCGATAATCACATTTAATTGCAATTATATCTGTAAGTGAAGACGTAGGAATATGAATAAGCATTAGTATGTTTATGACATTCGTCACAATTAAACCATGATAATGAACTTATCCTAAATATTTTAACAACTGATTTACAGACAATCTGGAGAAATAATGAATACTCGTGATAATGTTGATGGCAACCTTTAAGAATAGTAGTAATTGAAAAGGAATGGATACCTTATCTGGAATCTTGCACTTGTTTTAAGCACATTTAATATTTTGCATTGTATACAGTGGATCATTAGTATATTATTGACCATATTGCATGTATTGTTTTACTCTCTTATTCTAGTACATTTCCAGTTATATTTCATGTTTTGTGTTGTGTTGGTTTCGTTTTGCTTTTTTTGTGTTTCTTTTTTTCTCCCGGCCGTTAATCTGTAAACATAGTAAGTTGAAGATATAGATACAGACATAATTAAAAAAGTACGGAAACATTGCATTGACTTTTACTAAATATTTCTACAAGAAAAATAAGTACATTCAATAAAAAAATATTTAGGCATATTAGATATAAAATAATTTGTATATTAAATATCAATACAAATATTTAAAAAATCATTGTTACCCTGTTCCACAAATTGTTTTTAACATGAAAACATAATTAATTTTAAAAGGTCAATTACAGCAAATTAAAAAAACGTTTCCCGTATTTAAAAACAGTTATTCTGCACTTAAATAGCTTTGTATCATCCAAATATTTTTTTTTTTTGTTATACTGCCTAAATAAAACACTTTACAGTAAATAAGTTTAATAAATATATACATTAGATAGAATGAAGCTCATTTGACATTTGCTTCATCTAATATCATTATTTGTTAATAAATATGAATGTTTTTAATGAATGGGTGCCTTATGCGTGGGGTTATTGATGGGTCTGCGTTCTGTGCACTTTTCTCTTGCTTTGACTTTGAAAATTCAGGATTATATTTTGTATTTGTAGCAGACGTGAGTGGGTGTTCATTCTACACATTTCTGCAATCAATTTTATTTATTTATTTATGCGTTCCATCTTCTGTACGGCCTTTACAGTTGAAGTCCCGATGCAGTGATGAACTGCACCGTTCTTCCAATGTCCTCTTTGCTACCCCATAGCTTGTTGTTGTACGCTGTATCTGTAGGCCAATACGTCTGGCGGGCCTCTTCCAGGTTAGGGCAGTTCTGCAGGATGTGGAAGGGGCGTCTGTTCTTCTGCTCCACACTGGCATGAAGCTGTATCGGCGAGCCAAGTCTTTTTCATATGCTTTCGTAGACGGCAGTGTCCAGTTCTGAGCCTGAAAATGGTAACTTGGCTGGGTCTGTTTAGTTTGTTGATATTGTCGTTTTGGGATTTGTAGCCATTCGTTTTTGTCTTTCCATGTGTTTCTGAATGAGCACTTTAACTAAAGTCTTTGCTTCATTATAGGATATTGGGGGTTGGGGTTGCTCCTTCTTTGACCTTTCCTTGGCTAAATTTGTCTGCAGCTTCGTTGCCGGCAATGCCAACATGGACAGGAATCCATTGCAGTACCACGTTGTTGTGTTCTGACAGGCCGTCTAGTTGTGCCAGCAGCTGTCTAGTGGCGGTGTTTGATGGTCCTGCTGAGAGGGATTGTAGAGCTGACAGGGATGTCTGTGCAGGAAGACAACGTTCCCCTTCGCTGTATCCCTTGCTCAATCAGGTGATGTGTTGCTGAGTGAAAGGGCCTGTACCTCGGCTCTGTAGTTGGAGCTCTGTTTGCCCCACTGAAGTAGCTAGGGTAAAGGGAGTCCCTTCAGGGTAGCTGATGTACACGCCCGCTTCAGCGTTTTTGACTGCTCTTTCAGCTGATCCATCGGTGTAGAATTGGATCCATGAGTGTGGTGGATAGCGCTGATGGATCATGTCCCAGTGTATGGGCTTTTTGTTGGAGACAGGATTTTGTGACTTGTTTCTCAACTCCTGGGACATCAATTCTGATTGTTGGAGTGTGTTGTCTAGGGGATCCATGTGTCTGGGGTGAGTGGTTCTATGTCTGTGTCAACTTCCACTCCCTTTTCACGAATTCAGATCTCTGACAATGTGACTCAGGCTTTGTTTTTTAAGTCCTGCTTTTGGGTCTACTCTTGGAGTTTGAGTGGAGCGGATGGGATGATAGTCTCTGTGCTTTCTCAGAATGTACTAGCACCTTGCACTGCCTCCTTGACTCTAGCGGTTCGAGGTTGGCTGTCTTTTCCATTTCTGCAATCAATTAACATCAATTAATGCAGAGCATTAACTCAAAGAACATTTATTGACGTTGCTATCTAATAAGTTTTTCAAGCCACACAAATGACTGCCATGAATGTAATCGGTTTTGAACATAGTAAGTCATTGTTTAATTTATTAGTCACACTCATTTTTGAAATAAATACTAAATGTTTACAAAGGCAATTTGTGTTTGAATATCATAACTCAACTTTATGTGTTTGAAGAGCTATTTCAGAAAATGACCAATTTTCTTGAAATGCTAAAATTGACCGATGCACATATATGTAAATATCACAGAAAAGAACCTGAATTTTATGACATTTTAGTAAAAAAATGCGCATTAGATTGTACTTTTATGTATATACTTTTTTTCTATTTTTAGCATCAAAACATGCAACATTCTTATATTTAAAAAGGAAAATAAATTGTGACTTATAATAAGAATTAAATTTAATTGAACAATAACTGATTTTTTTAAAAAAATTAGAACAGTAATATTTAACATCTTTTCTTTAGACAACGAAGTGACGTTTTAATGCCAATCTGCGATAAAAACCGGCATGAAAAGAAAACATTTTGGCCGACAGTGCCGCTTATTGGACAAATAATATATTTTGATGTGAGCAACTTGAGAAAGGTTGGGCATTATCCTCCGGCGAGTTGAAAGTCCATGCAGCCTCTAACGGAATGAAGAATGTAGAACATTGACATTAATTCAAAAACATTCATCAAAAAATATATACTATTTTCTTTCTTTAATTTAAACTGTGAAATTCATTCATTTTCATGCCTCACTTTGTCAAAAACAGCAGTATCTAAGGACCACAATGGAAATAAGTGATTAAGTTTTCTTCCTTGTGTTATCAAAACCATCATTATGTTAAGACCAAAATTAAAAAAACATATTAAGTTATCCTCCTTTTGTTATCTTAGGTATGATGTCTTTGATGCGTGTTTTTATTTCTTTGTTTTTATTGTTTTATCAGGTATTGAGTATGTTTTACCATGTTATTGCATAATACTGAAATAAATCTAAACCTAATATTTTCATCTTGTTCTTCTTCAAATAAAATTGCTAGAAAGGCAACATGATTTGCTTTTTCGATATGGTTTATAAATAAAGTAATCATCTATAAGTCAACCTTCGTAAAAGTTCTAGAGATCTTAAAAGTTTGTATTTCACGTGCTCGTTATGAGGATTTAAATAATGGAAGTCTGAGCAGTGTTGTTCTCAAAAGAAAAATTTCAAATATTAAGATACTAGATAAACAACAATGTTTCGCTTCTTTCGCGTGAACACGTGTAAAAGTAGTGTATATTATTAGTTATTAAATTTATGTACGGGATACACGGGATAAAATAGCCTGATTTAGACAATTATAGCAGTGTATAGCGAGTTCATAATACTGTACATTCTTATCTATAAAAATGTAAAAAGCGCAACTTAAAAAAAAGCTTATCTTTTGTGTCTCGTTCTGCTCAAAGCGCACCTTGTTTGGACACATCCGTTCTTCACGGTATCTATAGTACAGTACACAAAACGTGTAAGCCAATTGAAATTCGAGAAATTTGTTTGCATTTTTATAAATTATAATAATATGTCAAACAGTCTCATAGAAAGTAGAACCAGTACGGATAAATTTTATATAAATCAATGACATTACCTGTGATTTTTAAAAATAATTAAATTTATTATTGGATTATGTTTAATAAAGAAAAGACGATAAAAATCTATTTTAACAGAATGTTAATATGTATTTCTCCCGGTTTGAAGGTAACGGAAGTAAGTATAGCCTTTTAATTTTACTTCTTTTGACTGTTGTTTTTATGGCCTTTTATTGTTTTATTGACAAGACAAAGTGATACTCTTCTGAAAAACATGCGATCATGCAACCGATTTAAAGTACAATAGGGGAAGGTTTTCGACGCTCTGCATTTAAGCTATTTAGCTATGTTATTAAAATAGATGATGGCTATTTATGTGTTGTCTAATACATCTTTAGTGACATTTACCATAATATCTATGCGTGAATTATACTAATACGTGATTTATTTACAAAAATACCAATGTGCAAAGAATGATTTGCTAAACTTCAACAATGCTATTATTATTACCATTGCATTAAGTTCTTGAAAAGGTTTTTTTTTTGTTATTTTTAGCAAAGACAGAATCAGAATAATTCTTCCTCGGCATAAAGTTTCAGAATACTTCCGTTTCCCGCAATATGAATGCAATTTATTTTTATATGAACTCAATTGAATGGTATTGTTAAATTTACAATTTCTCTGTTCTTAGCAAACAAAAGCATGTCTATTTAAAGTTAGTATCGTTATTAAGTTGATGGTGTCAACATTACTAGACGAAGTATAGTATCACACCATGTATTAACTTGCAATTGTAAAAAAGTAGGTTACAAAAAGACCTAATATATCAATCATTTAAATGCAGTATGTAAGATACCACTGCTGCACACAATGAATTGCTGACGCGAGATTTTTTCTACTGTTATAACCAGTAGTTACTATGAATTTGGGTTGTCATTAATTTATTTAGATAATAATTTTATCATTTCATCTCGAAGATCTTATGAAAAATTGATTGTTCACTATGTCATAAATCATTGCAAATTAAATGCTTGATATGGCAGTATGTTATCTATGAGTCCAAACTGGTATGTTAGTTTACTCTTTAAAATTTAGCAACTTTCACATATGTTCATGTTCTCTTTTCTGTTTGCCATATACATGTAATCAAACGTTTATTGTGGTTTGATTGATACATATTAATAAACATAATAATACAAAAGGTAATATTTACTAATGGAGACTCTTTATATTTGTTAACTAAGAAGTGATTAAATGCAGCAGTTCTCATGATACTGGTACAATAAAATAGTTCGTGTTGCATTTTACAAGATAGAAAAAACTGATAGTTTTCTGTTACATATACGTACTAACCTAACGCCTAACAATACATCTGACTCATAGAGTCTGTTTTTGCCTTTTAATTAGCACCGGTGAGACAAAAGCTGTAATTCAGGAATGTCAATAAACCTGCACAATCTTTAACAAAAATAGAGTATGCATAGCACGAAGTGTACCCAATTCTTGCTATACTTTATCAAAATGAATATGTTTACCATCGTTCTATTGTATATATCGATTGAACTAATAAGTTGTAAAATTGCATGTTAGCAAAGTTAATTTCACAACAATAAAACAGCCGATTAAAAATAATTGCACTTGTTATTAGTACTTTTGTATCTTGGCGTAAACGTTTTAGAAAGCATGCTAATATCACAGGAAGAAACAATGATTGCTTGGTTAAAAGGTGGTTTTAATTTGATTTATATAGTTTATTATATTCATGTATTTTAGTCACTTTTTAAGACCTCTCGATGAGATGAAGAAATAATGATATAACAAATTTATTATGCAATAGATTTAAGAAAAGTATATTTTTTGTAATCCAGATAAATTGCAAATAAGTAAAGTTTTATCTACATTAATAACTCAAAATAAAAGCTCCGCCTGGATGGTTGAATAGTTGCTATAAAAGGTGCTAAGACCGATCCTTATAAGTTTTTGTATTTTCAAATTGCATTTTGTTTTGGTATCTGATGTTTTATATTAGATTACGCTTCCTATAAATTCAATTTATATGTATACGATTTTTGATTTATCGACAAATGATTCCATTACATTAATATCAATGACAATCTGTTTTACCATTCAACATCTTATTTTTAGGAATGATTCACATGATTCCCTATATACGAGGGTTGTTCAAAAAGTAATAGGACTGCAGCTTCTACTGCTCACATTTTTAAATATACGTACACAAATTTACACAAGGCAAATATCGGAATATGTTTTCTATATACAGTGAAAAAATCAATACAAAATGTTAACAAATAACAATTCTGTGTAAGTTTCAAAAGACAAAAGGGGTACGAACCCGGCGCACGCCGACACAATACAATAAATGACGTTCATGACGTCGTAAAATAAATACAAAATGTAACAAGCGTCATTCTTTCTGAAAGTAGTGTCCTAGTGCTCTAGGTGTCTGAATCATGTCATTTTGGCCAGGTTTCATATATGAAGATGAAGTGAGAAAGAAAGCGATCACAATTTTCGTTCCACTCTTAAAAAAATAAGAAAGACCGGCCATTCTCCACTTTTCTCCTATATTTAGAGTAATCTGGAAACTCAACAGACATGGACTTATAATGTTGATGCAAAAGCGATTTATATTATTAATTTACACATCTCATTGTATGTTTTTAAAACAATATAATTATAAACAGTAAAATAACACTAAAACAAAAATTACAATATTTATCAATTGAAAAGTATCTTTTTCTACATAGTACATTTCTATCATTTATTTAAACCATATTGAAAAATACTACTAATTGCATGTTTTACCGTTAATCATTTTAATATAAATTTATTGATACCACGTACATCTATTTAAATACAATGAAAAAGTGTTTAAAAGAAATGTCTCATATTCAATCTCGAAGCAGACATAAAACATGCCGGACAGTTCGCGAACCTTTTACCGTCCACCATTTTGTAGCGCTTTTTGCAATTGACGTGAAAACGTCCCGTAAATATTTCCGCTTTCATCCTCGCCCTTGCCTGTTAGAGATCTTTTATTCGCTGATCGCCACCTGAAAACCAAGCTGTTCTGAGGCAG
>NW_026867183.1:0-33060 GCF_026571515.1 Ruditapes philippinarum | reverse complement strand
ACCCACATGTCACCTCTGTGCCACCGTATGAATGGGATATCTATTGGTGCCATTGCGCGACTGGACCGGCCATACAGCTTGGCACTGGTGTGCAATATATTTTATCAATGACCATTGACTAACAATAGGCCCTTTGAATACAGATTATTAATGGAATTGCACTAATTAATTTCTATATTTTTCGTCCTGAAAAAAAAACCAGAAGGCCCTAACCCCGAGTTACGAGGACTATACAAACGTGCATGCTAAATGTATCTGTATCTAACTAAACAAATGCAATTAGATCTATTCTAGTATAAATTAACAATACCTGATTTGAAAGAAACTCCCGATATTGATAATCAGCAAATGGTTAAAAGAAGGAAAAGGGAAGTAACTTTTTGTTGCGTTTTTACAAAGACGAATGAAGCGCAAAAAGGGGAATAACCTTTTCCTGTCACATTGAAAGCTTTTCATTGGCTAATTTATCTTGTTCCCACCAGATAATTATCTCGTGGGAACGAGATAATAAGTCGTGGGAACGAGATATTATCTCGTGGGAACGAGATAATTAACTCGTGGGAACGAGATAATAAGTCGTGGGAACGAGATATTATGTCGTGGGAACGAGATAATTATATCGTGGGAACGAGATATTATGTCGTGGGAACGAGATAAAAAAAGACACCCACATGTCACCTCTGTGCCACCGTATGATCGTAGTATTTGAGAACACAAATATTTCAAGAGAAAACAATGAGAATCACTGTCCTCCTTTGTATGATTTCTGGTCCCTTACTTTGAAGCGTTTATTGTTTGTTTCAAGGGCAGATTATTCAAAATCAAGGTAGGCAAGACCTTGTTATTTTGCTTTTTCTGTACCCGATTTCCGTTTGGGTCATTGAACACAATGTGTATAACAATAAGTAATGAGTAGTTTTCGTCTGTGTTTAAACCATGAAGTTTCCTCAAAACATGACATATTTTAAAAACGAACGAATATTATAATTGCATCATATCTTTAGACATTTATATTTATAACAAACATAACAGCCAAAAATCCTTTTGTTAAACAGAAGCATTTAGATAAAGAAGTTCATTTGCCAACACAGTGTACAAGCAATAGTACTCTTTGTATAATAATCTATACGTTATGTAATTGAAAGCTTTCATGGATTTTTGCATAATTATATTTCATCTTTTTGGATTTATTGTTGTCTTTAAGAGTGAATGAGTATATCTCAAAAATTGATATAATACATGGATTTCCGCTATTGTCCATACAAAGTAACAATGAAACATAAATTATAAAACAAGTCTGTTTATACTTATTATAAGTCCAATTACGTAGACGATTTTGAATGAAATGGTTTATATAAAGATATTACATTTATAGACACATATATATGTGCACAATGACAAAAAGGATTGAACCCTTAAATACGATTTAACTTACCTTTGAAAGAATATTAATAGTCATTAGATAGATGTTGTTTCAAAACGATTGTTTTTGCCTTTTAGAATGAAATTTGTCTTTATTGAGAATATCAAACTGATTGAAAGGGGCACTGATGAATAATCCGTGTCTTCGTTTGACACAAAAATGATTTCACCTGTATACTTTTGCCTAGTGAATGTTTCTTTATGTTTGTTTAATTTCTGTCAAATAATTATTATAATGGGGTGGTCAAGCGTATTCTTAGGCGACATAAAATAAATCATGTATTCTGCATTTTTTCAACATGATATTATTAATTTTATGTATAGTTATTAACTGAGATAAATGTAATTTTATATTATTTGTGTCTAATTCAACATTTCTTAGCATTCAGCATATGAATGTAAAAAAAAAAGAATATAACTGACTGTAGTTTATATGAGCTTAGTAAAGGAATTTGATATCTCTAAATATGGTTTACTGAACATAGTAACAAAGTATATCAGAAACCTACATACGCATGCATACATATATGAACACAAACACAAATCCACTTGTTTGTAATGATTACTCCATTTAAGTACCTTTATTTGACTTTATAATCTTTTCTCACGAACATTTTGTCCACATTCTTTTATATACATGGATAGATAAGATGTACTTTATCTATTAGTGTAATACCATACATTAACTAAATGTATTAAGGATTCATTAAAAGTTCCCCGGTAAGAAATCAAATTAGCGAATTAGAGTAACGTCATTTGTTCAATTTATCCGCAGTTGATAACGGTGAAATAATCACACAAGAATTACATGTATATAATACTGGTTTACAAATTACAGAACAAATCAGTTGTTCAATGTCGACTAGGATTAAGTTCGGTGTCCTTATCAACAAAGTACAATGAAGTAACATGTACTTATACGTGATAAATGTAAAAAACTCAGTTCCTGGAATGATAAACAGTTTTTAAATTAGATTAATTAAACGAAATGTCAGGAAAAACAGTCAGAGCAGGGGAAAGCAGGGAAATCATAAACTTCATAAACTGACAAGATTTGTGTATATTTTTTGCATTTTACTGAAGCAATTTTATTATTGTTTTATAAATTCCCGGTGGAGACGTTGTACCTCTCAAACTCGCCAAATTAAGGACTCTGTCAAACGCATTTTGGAATTCAAATATTTATATTTAATATAAATAAATATTTATAGATGTACTAAAATCTTTACAAATACAATGAAAAAGCGCTCACTATGAAAATGGCTTCGGGCACGAACTTAATGTAATATTTGTATCAATGATGTAATAAAGTCATTCAAACTTCACATCCATCTTTCAAAATCACTGGCCTCATTTCTAATAAACAAAGTAATAAGCAACCTTTATTACGGAAGAGAAACAATATAACTGTCTCGACACGAAAATCAATTTTTACTGATTAATAAATTTTAGTTGACGAGACCGAATATACTTAGTAGTCGTTCAAACGTCATAACCATATATCATTATCATTCACTTCAACTGCAATTATAAACAACCTCGATTAAAGAAGCCTCATATGTGAATGGACAAAAAATGATAATTTACTGCAAGTTCACGTGTACGCAAATGACTAAATAGAAAACATAATCCCAAGATGAACCAAGCAATGTAGAATTTATTAGTAATCATCCCTAAAATGACCTGCAAAAAAGGAAGTTAAACTCAAATTCAATAGCAGATACATGTAACTCGATAACAAGGTGGGTGACCCCCGATTTTGTTATCATATTATAAAACCATGCACAGTGTAAATAAATTTGATGTAATGATATTGATTAAGCTTTAATTATATAAAGTTGAAAAAGTTAATGTGATTTTTATGTTGGTTTACCTCTAATCGCTGAGGACATAGAACTTATTTAGATGTTGCCCGTACATGTACAACTAGTTCGAGTCGTTTTTTATTTGTTTTTTATTCTCTCTTTCTTATTGTTACATCAGTGATATTTGTGCCGTGTGGAGGCCGTAAACTACATTTTAAAATATAAAATCCTTTAAGAGATTTTAGCATGACAATATTGTTGTGTGTGCATGTTTGTGGTATTTATAGATTATTCAATTTGATCCTTGTCTGGAAGAGGGGTTCCAGTATAGTATTCCAACAACAACAACATTTATTAAGCGTTAAACACCTGCAAGGTGCATATAGCCAATATTTACAATAATATCATGATGTGAACTTGAAGCTATACAAAAGACAAAACATACAAAAAAGTCAGAGAAGTATGCAGAATATCATCCATCCTTTAATTTCTTATATTGTTCGCAAAGTATGTAAATTTGCCAACATTGTTTACTGTACTTTTTTGGTGCTCTGACATAAGGTATTAACTTAAAGGTATTTATGTCTCAGATGTCTGTATTTAGGGCAAACTAATAAAAAGTGATATGCATCTTCTAATTCATGCATGGTATAATTATAACATAATCTATTTACTCTAACGATGTTGTTTTATCTTCCAATTGCGATATTAAGATTATGCGACCTACATATTGCAATTCTGAAACGTTAATCTGTTATAAAATTTAAAAGTCATTTTCAAAAACAAAAGCATGCTTTAAGTGCGCGTATGCTGAAAGTCGAATTGAATAGTTATACTCGTATACCATTCTCATTTGTATATATCAAAGATACGCTGTTTAATGGTCTGACAATTAACACTTTTAACCATACGTTTGTCATTCCTATTTCATCAAGTAACTGTGTAACATAACATGCCAAATTTGAACCATTATAATTTTTCCGGTCATCTGCAAAACTGCACTTTTTGTTGGTAAGTTTAAATTTTTTGTACAGAATTTTATATATATACATACATATATACATACATCGGGTATCGTCCAAGCTCCCCATACAAATATCCCATGTGAGATGATATTTTGACCCCAAAGACTTTTCTACAAAACGTAGTATGAATAATTTCAATGTCTTTACCTTCATGATATCCTTAAACCTCCGCGCTATAAGTTAAGATAGAACTTACAAGACTATATTAAAAAATAGTTTTGGGGACACTGGCAGTTCTAATTGATTGCATACATTAAAAAGATTGTGTAATGAAAGAGACGCGTGTTAATCGAATCTTTTCCGAGTTCTATTCCAGTTACTGGAACAATTAAAATAATCACTATCTAATGTTAAAATGTTGAAGTCTGCTTTAGCCTGTGCTACAGGACGTGGGTGGTAGCTTGCAAACACCATTACCGTCCTCAAACAGGCTCAGTTAAACTGAGTGTATAACATTTTTAATTTGCCTTTTCTGGTGTACTTTAGGGCTTCTGTTTTTCTCTATTTAATTAGTCTGTCATTTTACATATAACTGTAGTAAACATTTATACTTTACCCTTCTTGTCCTTTATCTGTCCGGGAATAACTACGATGGTGACTGTGATCGCATTCATTAGTGAAATAAAACAATTCATATAATCTGTACTTGCCAACATTTACGAGGGGTGTCCAATAATAACACGAAAAAGAGTCAACATTTCCTTATTTTTTAAGTTAGCTGAATTAAACGTATACAGTTTTATAAACGAACAAATTTTGAAAATATGCAGTAAATATTGCTTTCAGTCATGTATCATTTTGTTAGCAAAGGTTACTATGGAAACCACATATTACGATTTCCGGCCAACTTTTGTTCATTTTTACAAATAGTTCAATACGATGTTTAATAATGACGTCGCTCCGAACGTTCATTGCGCAATTTTCACCAAAATTTATGTGATTAATGCGCAGTATGTTGGCGTAACGTATTTGATGTCATGTTAGTGTGTGACTTCATTTATCCGTTATTAATATTTTTTATTTGATTGATTTTGTAAACTGTTTTTCGCTTTTTATTTACAAACTTCCATGTTAAATATAAAAAGATGTATCGATGAAAAATCTACATTTAAAACACTTGCATATCAAGAAATTTAGAAAGTTTCTGAAACACGCCAACCAATCAACAGAAATGATTATATATGCTAAGGAACAAGTATCTCTTTCGTAGTTCGGATAAAGTACATTTATATACGATACATTGCTTTTTGTGTGATGAACTAATTGGACTTAGAGAATAAATAAGTTCACTGACTGTCTCCTCATAAAAACAGTGTTTGGAATAGATATCCTTTCTTTTGCGACTGAGCTGTCAATATTAACAAGAAAATAAGCTCTTCGTTTCGCCAATTATTACACAATAAAGCATCAACCATACAGCTGTCAATCACAGACCGCACGATATATGTATGTAATTGATACACACTTTGCTATTCCAAACGAAAAATATATATATATTTTTACAATGCCTTTATTGCTGAGAATATATTACAAGACTTTTCTTTTCATGTAATTTTGTTCTGATTATTGCTTCCGAAGATTACACTTAGTCCAGAGTTTTGTTCAGGTCTCTCTCTATACAGCAGTAATGGCGTACACCCAACTTTTATAACTTTATTTTTTATTACTTTATAAATATCAATATACATTTTTAAAAATAGGCATCAAATGTTTTACTTGCATTAGGATACATTATAGATTTACGAATATGTATTATGTCGCAATGCCCCATCACGACAATGGTACAACAATTCTCACTTGCTATCGTCTAGTGACACTGACCTTAACATAAAACAGTCATTCTACGCCTGATAAAATTAATAGGCGCATGGGTAAAGGAAGTTGACTTTTTTAACATGATATAAGGTTCATTTAAAATTTCGGAATTTTTTTGTTTACAACATTAAGTATGATTACGATCATCATATGCATTTGTTTAATATTTACTATTTCATAAGAAAATTTCAAGCATTTTAGAAGAGATTTATCGCATGAAATACATAAATACGAGGGTTGATCAATATATTCATGGACGCTATTAATAACTTAATAATTAATCAAGATATTATAAAGAATTTTTCGCTATTTAGGAGAAGAATTTAATACTATTACAAATATATTGTGATTTTTAAAAAAAAATTCTCATTTCGTTGATTATATGCATCGCCATAGCAACCCTATGCCGTACTCGTGAACGCCGCAGCTTAAAAAAGTTTTATTTACCATTTTAAATACTTAAAAATTGGCCTTATTTTGGCGCGCTTCTTTAAAATATGAAAATGACAGCAATGTTCTTTCACATTCTTTATAGAACATTTAAAAAAAACAAGCGTCGCTACGATTTCTTTTGTTTGTTTGAGATGTTAATGGAGACAGGGGTGTGTCACCAGAGAGGAGCACGACGTTTTTGGCGCAGAGGGCAGTTATTAAGCCTGTGTAAATCTTGGTATGACGCCACAGCAGACTTAAGAAACCTTGGAAAGTGTATCTTGAACAAAAAAAGTGTCTTATTCGTTTTTTTTATAAGTGGCACAAATGCTTCCATGAGGGTAGAGAAGAACTTCAAGATAATAAGAGATGCGGCAGACCAATCACAACTTGTTGCAATGAGAACATTATGCGAGTGAAATTGAAGGCAGAGTTAAAGGGACACAAGTTTACCAGGTTCCATGATTTACAGTCCATGGCATTGTCTATGTTGCTTTTATTTGATACTTCATTTAATAAGAACATTTTAAGACTGTGGGTACACAGGCATGAACGACGTGTAGAAGTTGGTGCTGCATTTTTTTAGAAGATGTGACGCCGACGTAACGTAAGTTGCGAATGAGCTGCGGCGATCAGCTTAACATGTATTTTTGAAAACTGTCATTTTGGATGAAATATACGGATTATTTATCTGAAACTTACACATCAAATTGATAAATGATTGGATAAATGTCAACTATAATTAAATTAACTTTCCTTCCCCATAAAAACAATTTATGGAGTGTGTCCACGAATATATTGATCAACCCTCGTATATGCTTAATCCTAACGATAGAAAACTATTGTCAAAGAAATCTTAAAAATACAGCTTTAAAATTTTATATTAATGTTTCGTTTTGCCAGATGAACTTATTGTAAACGTTCTATGACTGTCTCAGAATTGAAGCAAATATTTGAAAGAAATGTCATTATCTACACGATTGAGTGGTAAACCTTAGACAGAAAAGAAACACACCAAAGATGCAAATATTCAACACACTGAAGAAACTTTTTTTTGTCAAAGGCCAAGTAACGTATATTTGTTGTTGATACATAAGCTATGAAAAAGTAAAAATATATTGTTCGGTGTTCAAAAACATATTGTGAATTTAAGACATGTCAAGTATATTTGATTACAACGTTCGTTTACATAGCGTCGCTTGAAAACTGTAATGTTCTATCTCCAAATTTTCCAAAAACAAGTTAAATACACAATTTTGACCGTAATGGACTGTTCTATCTCCTTGGCATGTTATATTAGTGCTTCAGAGCTTCAAAAATGAATTACAACAAAACCATCCTGTTCTAACTCCACAAATTCAGTATGATTTGATAAATAGACTGTTCTTACTTATTGAACCAATCATGGCATCGATAAATGTCACGTGACCTGTGAGGGCATATGTAACAAACTGTTCTAAATCCAAAGTACCGTATCAAACATTGCATTAAATCACGTGATGGCAGGACACCCGCCATGTTGTACGAAACATTTAGAGCTAGCTGGTTATACAACGTTTGCTGTTTATTTCATATATTAATACTTAATGTAAGTATTGAATGATATTATGTATTGATAAATGTACTCCAATAATTGACATTTTTTTCTCAAGTCCTATATTAACTGCGTGTGATTAAACAGCAAATAAAACTATCATGATTTGCAAGTAATTTCGGACGTGTATTTTCGGATAGAATAACTGTAATCATACAATTTCAACAAACAAATTCGTAAATAGTAAATGTTTCTAGGTTCTAAAGTTTCTTTAATTAAAGGCACATAATGTCTCAGAAACCAATTACAAAGAAATTGTAAGTAATAATAAACAGCATGCTAGATGCTTTTCGCCTGAATTATACTTTTAATTATAATTTATGAATGTTAAATTATCTTTATAATAAGTAGCAAAATGTCAACAAAGTAGTATTTTGACTTCCATTCAAAATACTAAATGACTGTAACTGTACTAATTGCAAATAAGAAACAAAAGTATAAGATTTAGGTTACTGGCCAATGTGGAACTTTTTTGGAAACTGTATCATGTATATGACAGAATTCCAAAAATAAAGCTTTTGAGAGATAAAAATAAAAGCATTTCTGGGGCACAAAGGACCTATTAGAAAATTTATAGATATTAAGCGTTTATATTAAATTTATGTTTTAGAACGCATTAATGTTTTTATAGATAATATATTACTTTAAAGTAAAACATGTTATACCAAAGTCAGAAGGAAAAAAATTCTTATACGTATATTGAGTTTGTCTTGTAATTTGTCTTTGCATTTCTGAATATATATTTATATGACATTATGTTTGTTATGTTTTCTGCACGGACAATCTTTAAATATGAATTTTTCAAATATAAGTCATGCCTTCTACTACCTTTAATGTCTTTTCTAGCAGATGTTTGCATTGCCTACTTAAGTTATAGACATACCTACAATTAGAGGAACTTCTTACGAATACAAACAGAACGTGTAAAGCGCATTACAACATAAATACTACTATTGCAAACTTCTGGAAGGAATTTTGAATTTTCATGAAAAATAATTCTTGAAAGATTTTTCCAGCATTCTAAAATATTGAAAGTTTTCTAATCCCGTTTGCGTCTACTGCTTTCTTTTTCTAGACAATTGTAATGGCTTAAGTTATAAAAATAGATAAAATGTCTACAAATTTATGTGGGCATTTTATCTTATTTATTTATATTATTGTTTTAATGTCATTTAATAATGTACTGGATTAAAAAAAAATAATAAAATTTGCAATATCATAGATGCATATGGTCTACGAAATAGTGTGGTCTCAAAGACTATTAATCAATGGAGCCGAGAACATTTTTGGCAGCCTTTTAAAGATAAAACATACTGTTTTATGTGACATAAATCAATTCAACTTAAAATACATAATGTTCTAAGTCACGTTGAACACTTTGATAACTTTTGAAAAAAAAATAAAAGGACTGTTCTATCTCCAAATGTTTTCTTAATATGTTTTTAAGCAAGGAAACATTAAAATCCACATATCTTTAACGATAATGAGTTGTTCTCCCAACACCACGTTTAGTAGCTTTTAAATTTTCAAAATCTGACGATAAATAAAAAAGTTATGCAATACTAAATCTTCACATGCTTTTTTCTCAAAAACAACAAAATGGCACTTAGAACAAAACGTTTTTCAAGCGACGATATTAGGAGTGAATATCGTGTGTTGGAAGAAAAACTTAAAGATGTGTCTCATGTGGAGTGTAAGATATCATATATATTAGATAACGTAAATTGATATTCAGCTAAGGAGGAAATTACGAGTTTTCCTCCGAGGAAAAGGCAAACTTGTGATTTAGAATATGTTAGTAATTGATATAGAACATTTTAGACACATGTTACGTGAAGAGAGCAGCGTTGAATGGGAAATAGTTTTATATAAAAGTAGATTTCTAGCACCACTATTTTTAGAATTTTATATAAATTTTAACTGGTAAATGGCAATAAATGTGTATGTTAGTCATAACTTATATTCAAATGCATATGAATTCTAACAAAATTTGATGTAACTTATTTTAAAATATAACTACAAGATATTTTGTTAACCTTTTCCCTTATATAAGCGTGTTTCGACGGCTTTTTGCCCCCCCCCTTTTTTGTGGCCTCAAACAGTGAAAAAATGCCCTATTTAGGCCCCAAACACTGTTTTTCGTTTGAGAAATGTTGTTAAAAAAATTGACCATTTTTTCGGCGCCGTCCCCCATCCAAATATTACATCAGGGGGTTGCCAGAAGGGGGATGTGCCCCCTTCTGTTTGGGGGGTTTGAAGGGGGGCGAAGTCCCCCTCATCGCCAAGAAAATTTTGGACTTGTGAGAGGCTTAAAATGACCCCAGGTCGATCATAAGGTAACGTGTAACCAACGCTGAAAAGCCTTTGACTCTATCTCAATCCCTTGAGAAGTTGCAGCACTTTGAAATAAATTTTGATGGAAAATATCGAGGCAAAAAAGTGATTTTTGGCAATTTTGAGATGTCCCCTCGTTGCCACGGTAACAGGAAATTTACGACTGAGCATGTCGTTACAAAGGCAATGGTCCAGTCAACATTTGTGCCAAGTTTGATTAGTATTGCAGCATTTTTCATAGTTTCATAGCAGTTTGAACTTGTGAGAGGAGGCTTTTCAGTGAAAATGGCCATTTTTCACAATATGCTCATGGGGGAAAGGGTTAAACATTATTATATAAATGTTGAGTATCTTATTGTATTTGTAAACATATTTTTGTTTTCATTTAGCTTTAGTCAGTTAGTGACTGCATATTTGACATAGTTACATTCGTTTCCACTTAATTGATTTCAATTGTTAGATGAAAAACCTTCTAAAATTTCCGCAGGAGCAACACAATTTAGTTTTAGAATATGTTTAAAGAAGAGAAAAATGAGTTACTAAAAATGTATCTACTTTGACATATACAGAATCTTTACGAAGGGATTTCTTTTGTGTTTTATATTCAGCACAGCTAACATACAACCGAGAAAGTAATTAACACAGGGTTATCAATCCGGAACAACAACAACGTCATCTTGCTACTTTGTGCCCATCTGTCAGTCAATTTTAAATAAAAGTATTTTACTTCAATTAATATTATAGGTTCTTGGAAAACGTGATAGATATGAATCCATACTCTCAAAGTCTATCTTCATTAAGGTATTTTTTTAGCTTTCATAATATAAATATAGCTATGCCATTGATAAGTAGATGTGACTATTTGCTAAATATCTATTCTTGGTTTCCAGGACAAAGGGAAATGAGTTATCTTTACTATAAAATTCATATACATATTTCTTTTTAAAAGCTATTTATCCGAACGGATAGTACATACATGTCCTTATATCTATTAAAACGCGTAAAATCTAAAAAGCTGTAGTTTTTAATATAAAACTTGTACCACTACTTGTATCACACATACTATGCATGTTTAATGTTTCCAATTGTTAAGTTATTTAAATGGAAAATTTCAACAAATCGCACAGCCTAGAAAACTTAAATGCCTTTATATTATTAAGGAGTTTAATGTCTCGCTTTTCAAAATTGAACTTAGAACTGTTACTGTTTGTGTTACTATTTCCCAAAGTGCGATTATCTATAAACAAGTGTTAAAGCAATGTCATAAGAACAGTATATGTTTATAAATGTTCGCGAATAATTCTTCAGATTTATGCATCTACATAATAACGTATCAGTTTCATTTCATAACCGAATTGTCATGACATTTATTTGCCTTCATAACAACATGCCACAAAAAACGCATGCGTATTTGAAATCCCTGTAAGCCAATATGTTGTTTCAATAAAGGATAGTTGTTTTATATATCATTTGTAATTCAGAAACCTTTATAAAATTGCACCTGGTATCTCACTGAGAACAAAACAGAATTATAGATGAGAACAAATTATAACCATAATAAGTTTGAAGTGATACATTTATGACAAAGGGCAATTTTTATAAAATGTAACTAACTTATATAATATCATATATAATAGTACTTGTTTAATAATTACAGAACAATTTAGTTGTTTTGTTTTTGACTGAATTCTGTGTCCTCATCAAAAAGGAAGAGACATTTACCGGATGTATTTATACATAAAAAATGAAACTATTTTTGTTGGTAGCTTTGTAAACAGGTCTAAAATTAAATAAATTGGAAGACATGACAGGGAAAGCTTGTGGAAACAGGAGCTTTCATTTGTTTGAGTACAAACTTTATATAATCAAATTTTATTTTTGAATCAAGCCTTTTTTTCGAAAATTTAAATCAATTTAAAACTGAACCAAAAGAACTTTTGATGACGTTTGTGATAACTTATGCATGTGTATTTGCAATTCGAAAGACATTTTCTAAAATTAGAGTTACTTAAAGTCATTTAGCATTAGAATGTTAACCTCTCATAATGCATACCTCTCCTACACGTCTTTAGAAAAGAAGATCTAAGCTATTTTTCACTTCAATTATTATTTAAATCTATCCAATCATTTTTTAAATAAGTCAGGAAATGTATGCATTAATTGTCTAGACAGTAAAAATACATGCTTTTTGCAAAGCAAATTGCCATGGAATTCTCATAATATTCTCATGTCATTGATATAATTTACAATCAAGGAAAAAAGATAAATATAGAGGCATTTCAAAGCGATTCAAGTCTTATCAATGATGTTATTAATATATCCTTATTAGGAATAGTGATTTTGAGAACTATTTTTATCGATCCATTCGCAAAACAGTATGTAAAATAAAATTCAAAATATCGATGAAAGTATAAGTATCACATCACAAAATCACCAAAATATTACTTGTTTCAAATGAGCGTCCTGAACGTTAAACATTGATCGTAATTGATTTCTGAGTTACTTGACGAAATGTTTCAAAATTTGTTGCGATTTTCCGTTTGAATGCTAAGATTCAAAATGCGATTATAAACATCAATATTACAATTGTAAATAAATTTACAAAAGTCCAGTTATTATCAAAATTTACTTTTATCACGGAAGGGGGGAATCACGGGACTTTGTATAGTAATACCCACGAAAAAATGGCGACTGCTGAGCCCCGGTAAGTACCTTATTATGTTAAATTAAGGTGACAAACGTTTCTTAAATCAAAACAAAACCTAGCGTATCATATGCGCCGTAAGTTTCTTCAAATACCATTCCCTTTATATGTGATATCTGATATCAAATTAATCAACATAATACTGATTAGTTATATTATTTTCAATTGGTAATTTTCAAGTTCAGTCAAACCACTTGCATATTAAAAAAAAATCTGAAAGTTTTCGAAGCACGCTAGTCATGCAACCGAAATGCTCTTTTGGAGGAACTAATTTGACTTTAAAATGTTATTCGTTCATTGACTGTCTTCTTTTCCAAAGAATATTTTGAATAGATCTTATTGTGTCTACGACTGAACTGCCAATATAAGCAAGAAAATAAGCACGTTTTCATGCCAATCATCCAACAATAAAGCAGCAACAATGCAGATGTCAATCACAGACCGCACAGACAGTTGCTTACAAACCTATGCGTTATTTGTTTTATTATCCCGAACAAATACTGTAATTATTTGACAATTTCAACTTAATATAACTGTAACAGAATTGAGCCAAGAGCAACAATAACCCAACTATCCTTACTTTGCCATTTGTAAGTGTACTTTAGAAGTTAGTTTTCTTTTATTCTTAAAGCAAATGATGATACATACCAGTCATAAACATACAGTAATAATTTGGATACACTAAAAAGAGATATATTATAATAGCGAATACATTGATGGAGTTAAAGGCTTTGTTGATCTTACCACTAACACTCAACTTAATTCCTTACAAAATATCTTCATTTGTCTATCAGCATAATAAAAGTCGTTTTTCAATCAACAGTTGAACAGCGATTTAATTGAAACTCTACGTAAAAAAAGAAGAAACAAAAACAACAACTAAATCATACACTTTTCTGCAGACAGTCATTCTTATTTGATTTCATACAAGAAACACTGAATGAACATAATACTTTGATAAGAAACTCCATTGGCCTTCAATCAAGATGTAAGCTCATCACTAGAAAAATAAGCTCATCTGTTCGGTTCTAGTGTAATTATAATAAAGAGTTTCCTCAGGTGAACAAAATATTTATGTATGCTATACAGGAATCAATGGGTGTGCATATATATCAATTCAATGATAAAAATGGTTTTAAACCTGAAACTTGGTTGGAAGTTACAGGAACGTACATTAAGCTGTATCTACGTTGGACTTTATGTCACATTGAAGGTTCTGTGATAATCGCCGTATGAACACAATGTTGCGGATGTTTCGAAATTCAAAATTTCACAATTAGCATGATTAAATGTTGAATTCTGCTTAAAGTGCTAGCGGGCGTGGACAGTAGTTTGCACTTGACAGTACCGCCCATGAACAGGCTTAATTAAATCGAGTCTGCAACATTTTCAATTTTGCTATTTTAGACTTTCTTTAAGGATTCCGGTTTTTCTATTTGATTGCTAAGGATTCAAAAATACATGCCGCTAATTTTAGTTTGTGTTGTCATTAAATTTGTAAAAAAGGAACCAGCAGAACTTTTGTTTTATAAATATTTCCAGTTCTTGGCAAATTCAGGCAATTTGTGTTTTAATCATGTTTACGTTAAAAAGCTTATTCTATTCATTCATTCCAAACCATGTGACACAGTTTATACTTTGGAAATGATTTATTATCTTTTTTGATGTCAATGCCTTCCTTAAATTGTAACTGCGATAACGAAATAAATAAAGAAAACTGGTGTCTTGCACATTCTAGACTAAATCAAGGAAAGGAAATAGATCGACATCATACGGTCAATAATCAGGAAAATCTTCTGGGAGTTCCAGCTGACGAACGTTACACCCCCTAATGAAACTGGAAACGCTGTTTACATTCTTAGAACGAAACAAAAGCAGAGTTAATGAATAATTTGTAAGAACAGTTAATGCTTGACATATGTAGCATTAATTATAATGTACCGTTCACAGTTCGACTTAATTCCATCAAATAATTATGTTGCAGCTCAAGAGTTAAACATGAAATAAAAAAATCTATATTGATTGCCTTAAAGAAATGTGACTTGTCTATTTGTAATATGATTTGAGTTCATTTGAAATGTCAATAAAAATGTTGTCTACATCATTGATTATGATCACAATTATCATATTTGTACTTGATAATGCAAAGTTTAACATGTTTGTCAGGTTCAGGCACATGTATTTGAGATTTCAATATAATATGTCGTCAAATGATAAATAATTTTAAAAGTACTTTATGATAAACTGATTTGGATAACAAAAACAATGACAACATTCACATAATACAAATGGATTTCCACTCATCATTAACAATTTTACAACTATAAAATCATGATTAATTAAAACGGTTATAAATATACAATGCATTTATTTAACTTTTTAAATAGATAGTTGTTTACAAATAAATTTTAAGGACACAGCTGTCAGACTCTCAGTTATGAAATTTGTAAAATAAACAGCAAAGATAATCCCATTTATACAAAAATAATGATGTGAAGGAACAAGAATGTTATATACTCATTGTCAAACAGGTTGAGAAGATTCGCTTTCAAATAAGTTGAAAAACTCCTTAAGGTTTCCATTCATTTTCAGATTGCTATAAAATACTCCATTTTTATTCGAAAACACATATACTGAAGTGAAAAAGATATTGTGTTTAATTCTCTTTAAAAAGAAAACAAAAACAAAACAATTGACAAAAATATATAAGTTTGAAGGCAGTTAATTACCAAGCATTTACAATTCTCGAAGCTCATCGATTTTGCAAACGACATGATTTGAGAGTTAAGAAATATATACTGTTATATATACATAGTAACGATCGTCGACTGTATCCTGATTGATGCAATTATTCATTATAAGTTATTATCTACAAGACTAAATGTTAAACCACAGACATTAAAAGATCACACCAATGATGCAATTATTCAACATAACGATTTATTTTGTTCTTGTCTATCATTGGACGCGAGACGTTTATTTGCTGTTAGTACACTTGCTATGAGGAAGTAAAAATATATTGTTTGGAATTAACAAACTTATTGGGAATGCTAGACAAGTATATTTGATTACAACGTTCGTTTACATAGGCGTGAATATCGTGTGTTGGTAGGAATACGTTAAGAGTGATATAATTAAATAATGCATAGAAGAATTTGTATTTTCCCGTCAAATGATGATTAGGTTCATTAGAAGACGGAAGAATATTTTTTGTCAGTTACACTGATTATTTTACCACATTTTAGCAATTTGGAATGCACAATCAATTGCTAAATTAAATTCTGTAAAATTAATTTAAGTCTACAAGAAAAGTTTGTAGACTGATAAACAAGAATTTTTCAGATATCAGCACATGTACTTTAAACCAGGCAATCGAAATAAAGATAAAATATAAAATGAAATATATGTAAAGATACATGTATATGTAAATTAAAATAATAACGATAAAATTTTAACACTCACTAGAGTTTATCCTGTGGTAAAAACAGTCCAAATTTATAATTATATTAAGTTGTAATATTATAATTTTAGAATTGTTTCACGTAAATTGTTGAATGGCTGACACGAATAAAGCGTTCCAACGATTCAGTCGCTTGCAACATCTTGGTCAGAAACTACATATCTTCAACGAACGAATAGGACTTATACTATTTAAAAAAATTAATGTAAATGTATACCAGAAAAAAAAATACACTTGTTTCTTAGAAACACGTTTAAAATTCATGACAAGTTTGAAAAAAAAAATCGTCATGTTATATCTTGTTCTGCAAAAAAGTAATTACTTTAAAAATGTGCTCTATCAAATTGCACAGACGACATTGCAAGTAGTTACTATAATAATTGTTGTTCACTGGACATATTTTTTCGTTTGAATTGAAAGTAATACTTGAATGAATATATGAATACAACACTTATGAATACAACACTCATGGAAAACAGATTGTTTGCCACACGGGGTCACAACATATGCCCCAGCAGGTCATCAAACAAAATCTGAGAATTTCGTCATATTTCCTTTTGCAATATATGATAAAAATAGTTTCAAAAAGCTTTAGACAGAAGAAAGATGAGTAATAACGTAAAATATATTTTCATTACAATAATTAAATAGTCTTTCAAGCTTGAATAAAAGGTTTCAGATAATGATTGTAAGCGTATAATGATGTCTGTAGAGACATTTAGGCAGAAAAATAGAAAGTTTGTGATGATTTCAATAAATTCAACAGGCAAAATAACATTAGAACAATTATCGCAATGGATATGAAATGTGACAATGTTATTTATTTTTGCCAACTTACTTAAAACTTGCTCCTCTTAACATATTAAACAAGAAACAAGCTTTCCAAATTAACTAAATACTTATTTAATCGCTTGTTATTAACACTTTCTTCTGATTATGGTAACAAACATAGCAAAAAAGCAAAATTTAAATGAATAGTACTTATAATTTCTCTTTCGAAAGCGGCCATTGTTTTGGAAATATAACGTTTTGAATTTATTCACGATGTAAGATCGAATATGTCTTCATAAACAACTGCATCGTTTTTCTAAAATTCTAACCTTCTCTTCATTATCTTACATACAGTACTTAAATTTCTCGTTTTCATGCAGAAAAAGTTTTTCACACAATCTTTAAGGTTGTAAAATTTCAAAGGATGTCACGACTGAAAATTGGAAGCAAAAATGTAACTTTATCGCCTCACACAGACAGGAAATCGATTTCTACATAAATATAAATGTTGTGGCCAGTTTATTATTTTTTCATGTTATTAAACACAAACGAAAAATTCATACTTTTATAAGGAACCTTTTGTAATCAATTGATTTATAGTTTGATATTAGAAATAAACCACAAATGATTTAAGCCAACCAAAATATATACCAGTAGCTAAAATTTGTATATCAGTCGTATAAACTGATTCAGAATAAATAAAAGTTCCCCATTTTTATGCGAAAGATCACGGAAACCTTGATGAAGTTATGAATGAAATATACTTGTATTATCTTTTCATTGATTTGAAGAATCGCAAATTGAATAAATTAGATTGTTATAACAGAATTTTTAATGAAACATTGTTTGCAAATGCTGTGATTAAGTCATTGATGTTAACACAATAATTACAGGATATACGCATAGATTTATTGTTAAAACGTTTTCGCCGATTCCGTACGAATTGGTGACATCTGTAGCAAACATGGCTACAGGGTCCTTTGATATTGATATTGAACGCTAACAAATTACTTTGGCTTTTAAATAACTATAATTAATTTATTCTTATTTAAAAGCATTTTCAATTGAAATAAATAAATAAATTTATTTTCTCGTCTGAAACGTGTTCTATCATAGCGAATACGAAAATATTGTCTTTTTAAAATGAAGCAATGATAGGCATGGCCAACATAAGCGCTCATTTTTTTTACATGTTTGCGTTGTTTTAATAAAACAAATACAAGTAATTTACATAATGAAATGCATTTACGGTACAAGATTGCCTCTGAAAATAGGCAACTAATGGCCATGATAACACGAGTGGCTTAATCATCAAAATGTTTATTTTTTCAGAAACACCAAAGAGTGCATTGACTTTCTTTAGCAAATAATCAAAAATAAACAAGTTATGTTCAAATTGAGCTGGCAAATTACATTTGCATGTATATTGCCCTTAATACATGTATGTTATTTTATATCGTCTATTGAACCAATATACTCTTTGTATTAAGAAGATAAACAAATACATTTGTTAATGTTGCCTATATCAATAGAAGAAAGTTGATGCTGCATCATTATGACTGTATATTGTAATATGTAATACTTGTTTCAAATCGTCATTTGTACTCCATAGTCATTAAAAGACATTTGAATATGTTATTTTTTGAAAATGTGCCGATAAATGCATACCAATGAAATGAGTTGATATGAATGCTTTTGTTTCAAATCAACATTTGTATAACAGAATCATTAAAAGGTCAAGTGAATGAACATTATTCTTTCAAACGAAAAAGTGCAAATGAATGCATGGCAAAGAAATTATTTAATTGATTTAAGCTTACTTTAGTACTGAGCTGTTGTATCATTGAACCATACGCCATGTTTCATAATAATTATAGTTAAGGTTTCTGAAGATTCTCAATTTGAAACAAATATTGTGTTGTTTTTGTTGTTCCATCATTGCCTCCTTTATTAGAATTTTAATATATTTGCATCAATCAGTTGTACTTTTATCTGCGATGACATTGACACACTAACTGCATTTGTAATTCCCCATTCCTTTCCTGATAGGAAATGGTATAAGAATAATGTCATTAAATCACTTTTCTGAGAGTGTAAATTTGATGACGGTAATTAAATGCTTATAATGGATTTATTTAATACTTGTTGAAATTATTCAATTAAAAAAGTACATTGTTTGTTTGAATTCACCTAGGCATGAGTTCAATGTCCACATCGTGATTATTCCGAGAACGTGATGTTACAGATGGTGTTTCGCACTGACAATAATATAAAGGTGAAAAACAACAACATGATTTGTCGTTGTTGCCTGACAAGTTTAAACGCAAAATATTTATTTATGTCACATCTGAATCAGCTTAATATCCTCTGGAAACAGAAAACACCAAAACGACATTAGGTAAATGCAAACGTATACATTTACGAGAACCGTTCATTTATTAGTTGTCTTTTTATATGCCTCCATTGTTTGTTCAACATAACAATTATCATTTAATCATGGTTAGAGACAAGAATAATGAAAATTTTCTAGAACTGAAATAAATTCTTCACTAAAATGTAAGCTTTAATTAATATGTCTTGCATCAAAACCTCAAACAATGATTTTATTATGGATATTTTATTTCTTAAATAGCAATATTATTTCATTGCCTGGGATATACAGTGTCCAAGCATTGACATAAACATCCCAAAGATTTCACCCTTAACCTGTCGGATTTCTTAATTGTTTTCCCAGTTTCTAATTTATAACAATAAGTCTTAAGTTTACGTGACTTAAATATCGAAATACAAATTAAAAATGAGTAACCATCAGTATAGAGCCTGGCGGGACTGCACGGAATATTGCCCTCAATACAAATCTATTGTTGACTCGCTCCCTACTACAAATGTGCATGTAGTATGTAATTCTTCTTGTAGAACCTCTGAAGCATCTTGAAGCAACATTAATTATATGTTTTTCATTCCCGCTTGCTGAAATAACATGTTTACCACACATAACGTTTTAAATTCTTTTCCTCTGCGTTGACATTTGCACGAGTAAAGTGGTTGACAAAATAGAGGCCTTTAAAATACTTTGATTTAGATAATTATCCTGCTTTAAAAACAAGAAACCATATTTAAACTTGACAAAATAATTTCTGATCACTTTAATTCCATTGTCTTTCTGTCGCACTTTAACAGTTTCTCTCCATGTATATTTAGAAGGATTTTGACGAAATTAAATCGAAGAAACATTAATTTAATTCAATACTTCAGGAAAAACTAAAATAGAAGTACTTTAATAAATCTACATGTTTCTTTTTTATACAGCGTATAAGTAATGAGTGTTCCGAAACACCTTTGCAATAACTTTTCAAATAAAGCTTCAATTAAATTAAAAACCGTTATGTCCCAGGATCACTTTAATTTATTGTTATTGTATAAGCTTTTTATGGTGTCCAGTTGTAATTTGCAGTAAGCCGCTTGTTGGTCATACACTTTTTCTTGCTTCTGTTGGCAATAATTACAGAAATTTTTTATATAGAAGTCCAAACATACTATAAATTTTTGTTTACATTGTGCTACTTAAATCTTATATGACAATTATTTCCTTATTAGTGCCTCTTCCCTCCGGGGGATTATTTGCATTTTTAAAAGTTATCAAACTCATGGTACATCTTTATAAAAAGGTCAACATTTATTTTTTACAGAGGCATAATATAAATTTTGTGATAGTGTAAGTTTCTTTTTACCATAGAATGAGTGCATATTTCGGTTTTTATAACTTTATTTTTGCTTTATATCTAAGTTAATGTAAATATGCATGTACCTTTTGTTGCCAAAAGTCAAAACAAGGAACCTTGCAAAAAAGACAAAGAACGATGTCTCCGATTACACATTTTGTATACTGTAATGTATCATGCATCCTCAAGTAATATAAAGTAGTCATTATTCGTTACCTCTAACTGTTGCTATTTTCAAAAACAAAAATATATTAATAATGATAAAAATCATATTATTCTACCGTGTTATGATATTTAAAGGTGTTTGACTGAGCTGTTACATCAAAGAAAATATTTCTCAATTCTCAATTTGAAATATGTATTTGTGTTGTTTACTGCTCGAGTATTGCCTCCCCTTTTTAGAATTTTAATATATTTGGATCAATAAGATGTACTTTTATCTGCGATGACATAGATACACTAACTGCATTTGTAATTCCTCATTTTTTCCTGATTGGAAATGGTATAAGAATAATGTCATTAAATCACTCTTCTGAGAGTGTAAATTTGATGACAGTAATTAACTTAATTAACTGCTTATAAAAGATTTATTTCATACTTCTTGAAACCATTCAATTAAAATAAAGTAGATTGTTTGTTGAATTCACCTAGAAATGAGTTCAATGACCACATCATGATTTTTCCGAGAACGTGACTTTACAGATGGCGTTTCGCACTGACAATAATATTAAGGGGAAAAACATGTTTTGGCCTTGTTGCCTGACAAGTTAAGACTCAAAATATTATTTTTATGTCACTTCTGTATAAACTTAATATACTCAAAAACAGAGGACGCCTAAACGACATTAAATAAATACAAACGTAAACTTTTACGAGAACCGTTTATTTATTAGTTGTTCTTTTATATGTCTTCATTGTTTGTTCAACATAAAGCATGGTAATTTAATTATGATAAGAGACAAAGGTGATGACAGTTGTTGGGAATTGAAAAAATAATCTTCACTAAAAAATAAGCTTTCATCAAATTGAATATTCCTCGCATCCAAACTTCAAATTTTATTACAGATATTTCTTGAATTACAATATTGTTTCATTGCCTGGGACACAGTATCCAAGCAATGACGTACATATCTCAAAGCTTCTACCTTTAACATGTTGAACTTTTAAATTGCTTTCCCAGTTTTGAATTTAAAAGTCAGTCTTAGGTTTACGTGACTTTAAAGGGATATTCAGGCAAAATAATGACAAAAATATGAAAATGATCTTATGTACTCAAATCACGCTAAAATGACATTTCCTGAAGTTTCAGCATGAATTTCTCTTTAAATTCTATATATTTTTGGTTTGAAGCGTAAATGTATCTATATATGTTGAACAAAATTTCGACCCCAAAAGAATCACCAAATAGTTTTTAAACAAGTCACATGACTTGAACAAACCCTTCAAATTACAATAATAGATATTGTGGATATTGTATGATTGAAACAAGTCTAAGTCATTCATTTGACATGTTCTTTAACGTTTCCAGAGTTCACTTTGACAACTAGATCTATTGTGAAATGCTAGCGCTCTAACCTGACCAACGCGGGTCAAGTTAGGAAACCACCATTTTATTCTTTATATGGAGAAAAGTTTTGTTCCTTTGACTGCCTTATATATTCAGTTTGAAAGCATTTACAGAATAATGAATGAAAAACTCAAAACAAAGAAATGAAAATCTTGCCTGTGTCTCCCTTTAATATCGGAATACAAAAAAGGACTACCATTAGTATAGTGCCTGGCAAAATTGCATTAAATATTCCCTGTCAACAAAATCATGAAGCAATCTATTGTTGAATCTCTCCTGAATACAAATGTACATGTATTATGTAATTGTTTATGTAAGAGTCTGAAGCATCTTGAAGAAACATTAATTATATGTTTTTCATCCCGCTTGCTGAAATAACATGTTTACAAGATGTAACGTTTTAAATTCTTTTCCTTCACGTTGACATTTGCACGAGTAAAGAGGTTAACGAAAGAATTGGTGTGTCTTAAAAAGACTTTGATTTAGATAATTCTCCTGCTTAAACACAAGAAACCTTATTTAAATTTGACAAAATTATTTCTCATCACTTTAATTCAATTGTCTTTCCGTTGCACTTTAACAATATCTCCCCAGGTATATTTAGAAGGAATTTGACGATATTAATTCCAAGAAACATTAAAATAAATTCAAAATGTCAGGAGCATCTAAAATAGAAGGTAGTGTAGTAAACCTACATCTTTCTTCATAAACGTCACATAAGTAATGAGCTGATGCATATAATCACTTTTGCAATGACTTAAATTTAAGCTTCAAGTTAAATGCCCGTTATGTCCCTGAATCACTTTTATTTTTATTGTTTCAAATGCTTTTTAAAGCTAATTTGGTGTCCTAATATAGTTTCAAATAAGCAGCCAATTGGCAATATACATCAACAAGCCTTTGCTTCTGTTGGCAATAAGCATAATAGACTTTTATATGGAAGTCCAAATACTATTTTGTTTACATTGTGCTACTTCAATGAGAAATAATTAATTATTAATTAAAAAGGTATCAGGAAGTTGCCAGAAGGGGGTTGTGTCCCCTTTTGTTTAGGGGTTTGAAGGGCTTGTGATAGACTAAAATTAACCCCAGGTTGATTGTAAGATAATGTGTAACCAACGCCGAAAAGCCTTTGACTCTATCTCAATCCATTAAGAAGTTGCAGCACTTTGAAATCAATTTTGATGGAAACAATCAACGCAAAATAGTGATTTTGGGCAATTTTGAGAAGTCCCCTCGTTGCCATGGTAACAGAAAAATAAAAACTGAGCATGTTATTACAAGGGCAATGGCCCAGTCAACATTTGTGCCAAGTTTGTTTAGTATTGAATCATTTTTCTTATAGTTTCATAACAGTTTGAACTTGTAACAAGAGGCTTTTCAATGAAAACGGCCATTTTTTTACAACATGCTCATGAGAGAAAGGGTGAATTAAAAAAAATGCTACAAAACAACAATTTTTCACTAAATTAGGTAAAAGGGCTCATGTTAACATGGAAAAAGTATATTTTGGGTAATTCTAAGTTTTTTTTATAATTTTTGTTTACCCTTTACTTCATATGGACATGTTTTGATGGCTTTTTGACCCCCCTCATTTTTTGAGACCTCAAACAATAGAAAATTTCCCTATTTAGGCACCCAAAACTGTTTTTCATTTTGGAAATGTTGCTTAAAAAAGTGATCACTTTTTCGGCGACACCCTCTACCAAAAAGGTACATCAGGGGGTTACCCGAAGGGGGATGTGCCTCCTTCTGTAACAGGAGCCTTTTCAATTAAAACGGCCATTTTTTACAATATGCTCATGATGGAAAGGGCTATACGTCCAATGACCCTTTTTGAATTAATTACTTATAAATAATATAACGATATAAAGGTTTCAATTAAAGATGTTAATATGATTTTATGTGGTTTGCCTCTAATCGCTGAGGACATCGAACTAATTTAGATGTTGCTCGTACAACTAGTTCGAGTTTTTTTACTTGTTATTTATGTTCTCTTTCTTATTGTTACATCAGTGATATTTGTGCTGTGCGGAGGCCGTAAAAAGACATTTAAAAACTATAAAAATCCTTTGAGATCATGACAATATCGTTTTGTGTGCATGTTTGTGGTATTGTATTTATAGATCCTTCAATTTGATCCTTTATCAGGAAGAGGTGTTCCAGTAAAGTATTCCAATTCGAATACTGTATAAACACCCTTGCTTTTTGACGTCTTATACGTGCTATTCAGGCTTCATAATCTCTGGTACACGCTTTATTTTACTTTGGGCAATATACCAATATATCATGGTTACCGCCGTATAACTACAGCTGCGGTTGTTTCTAAATTAAAACAATCACTTTTTAATGTTTAAATGTTAAATTCTGCTTTAGCCTGTGCTAAGGGACGTTGGTGGTAGCTTGCAAATACCATTACCTTTCAAACAGGCTCAAAGGGCGGAAAAGAGTCACCATTTCCTTATTTTTAAGTAAGCTGAATCAAACGTATACTGTTTTATAGACAAACACATTTTGAAAAAAATACAGCAAATATTTACTATTTACTACTGACATTGACCTGGAAATAAAACAGTCATTCTATGCCTGATAGAATTCACAAATGCATACATAAAGAAATTTTCGTTTTGTCAGATGATTTTAAGTTAATTAGAAATTTCGATACTTATTTTGTTTACAATATTAATTATCATTACAATCATCATAATATATACATTTGTTTTATAATATTAAGAAATTTCCCAGAATTTTAGAAGAGATTTATCGCATGAAATACATAAATTAATGCTTAATCTCAACGTACAAAAACCTATTGTCCAACAAATATTAAGTACACAGCTGTAAGACTGTATTTCAATATTTCATTTTGCCAGTTGAACTTGCTGCATTTAGAAAATACATAAGTTCCTTGACTGTCTCAGAATTGAAGCAATATTCGGAGAAAATGTCATTATCTATGCGACTGAATTGTAAACCTTAGACAGAAACGAAACACTTCTAAGATGCAATTATTCAACACGATGAAGAAACATGTTTGTGTTGTCAATCAAAGGCCACGAGACATATTTTTGCTGTTGATACATATGCTATGAGGAAGAACAAATAAATTGTTCGGAGTTCACAAACATATTGTGAATTCAAGACAAGTATATTTGATTACAACGTTCGTTTCCATATGAGTGAATAACGTGTGTTGGTAGGAATACGTAAAGATGTGCCTCATGTAGTGCGTAAGATATGCTATTTATTAGATAACGTAACTTGAAATTAAGCATAAGAAAGAAATTACGAGTTTTACTCTGAGGAAAAGGCAAACTTGTGATTTAGAATATATTAGAAATTGACCTAGAATATTTTAGACACATATCACGTGAAGAAAGCAGCGTTGAACGGGAAATCGTTTGACATAAAAAGTAGTTTTCTAGCACCATTATTTTCAGAATTTTATATAGATTTTAACTGGTAAATAACACAAAATATGTATGTTCGTCATTACTTTTATTCTAGTCAAATACACAAAGACTTCTACCAGAGTTTGATGTTACTTATTTTAAAATATAACTACATGTACAAGATATTTTGTATAATATTATTATATAAATGTGGGTTGTCTTATTGTACTTGTGAAAATAGTTTTGTTTTCATTTAGCTTATTAATAAGTAAGTTAGTGATTGCAAATCTATATAGTTACGTTTTTTCCTCTTAATTGACTTCAAACGTTAGCTAAAAAATTTCTAAAAATTCTGTAAGAGCAACACAATTGTGTTTTAAAATATATTTATAGAAGAGAAATCGGAGTGACTAAAATGTATCTGCTTTCACATATACAGAATATTTACGAAGGAATTTCTTTTGTCCAGCACATCCAACATACAACCGAGGAAATACATGTACAGGGTGACCAATCCGGAACAACAACTTCATTATCTTCTTCTAGGTGCCAATCTGTCAGAAAATTAGATTTTACTTGAAAGCTTCAATTGATTGTACAGGTCTTGGTAAAACGTGATAGATATAAATCAATTCTTTCAAATTCTATTTGTTATTGAGCTATTCCTTTAGCTTTTCATAATACAGATAGAGCTATTCATAAGATGTGACTATTTGCTAAATATCTATCCTTGGTTGTCTGCACAGACAGAAAGCAAGTCCTTTATCATTACTATAAAATTCATATGCATTTTCTTAAACTATTTATCCGAACTGATAGTTTAAACATGTCCTTATATTTCTTGAAACGCATAAAGTCTAAGATGCTGCAGTTTTTAAATACGACTTGTACCACATCATGCATACCATGCATGTTTTATGTTTTCAATTATAGTAAAGCTTATTTAAATGGAAAATTTCAATTAAAATCACAGGGCTTGAAAACTTTAATGTATTTATATTACTGGTGACTTTAATTTTATCGTTTTTCAAATTGGGACTTTCTGTCTGATTAGAGATATTATTTGTTACTATTTTCCATTGTGCGATTACCTATAAACAAGTGTTATAGCAATGTCCGTAAGAAAAGTATATGTTAATATATTTTCGCGAAAAATACCATATGTTAGTTCCTCTGATGATTTTATGGATCTACATAATAACGTATCAGTTTCATTTCTTCGGGGAGTTGTCATGACATTTATTTGCCTTCATAACAACATGCCACAAGCATACACGTGCGGATTTTGAAGTCCTTGTAAGATAATATGCTATATCAATAAAGTTTATGTTTTTTATCATCTATAGTTAAGAAACGCTCATAAAATTGAATCTATATGTCACTGAGCACGAAACAGAATTACAGATGAGAATATATTATGACCATAATAAGTTTGAAGTGATATGACAAAGATGAACCTGTATATTTTATTTTATTTGAAGCACATTTTGCCTTGTCTGTCGGTGGCTCCCTATGTTTGAAATAGTCTAAGTAAGAATGGAAATCGTATTCCCATATGACTGATTGTAACAAGAACAGAAAGGACCGCGTTTAATACAAAATTAAAAATGCAACACTGTATTGTGCATGTTTACAAATCATAATACACATTTTGTTTATTTTCTTTAAATTTTATTAGAGAATGCCAGCTTAGGCTTTTATTTATTCTTGTCATGAGAACAGTTAATGATTTAAAATTTTGTAATGACGTTTATCACAAAGAAAATCATATTCAGTGCCATTTGAGGTGATTAACATTTCACATGTTCCATTATTTCAAAATTATAACAAAAGTTTTAAAATATACTTAATGTGACTTAATGCCAATTTCAGTTTCCACGTTTTCATTTGCATTCATTGGTGCTGCGATGTTTCTTAAGATGCCTGAGGACAATTTTTTTTATAAACTGTAATAAGCTTATATGATAGCACTTGTTTACAAATTACATAACAATTGTAGTTGTACAATTTTGATTAGGAAACAGAGTTCTGATAAAAAACACAAGGAAGTAACATTTACCAGATGTATTTATACATGATAAATTGAAAATAGTTTTTGTTCGTAGGGTGATAAATCGCTCTTAAATTAAATAATTGGAAGAAATGGCAGAGAAAGCTGATGAAAACAGGAACTTCTTGTTGTTTCAGTAAAAACAAAATCTCATCTCCTTTAAGAATGTGTGGCATTACCCGGCAAAACGTAATATTTAGCCTAATAATACATTGTAATTTGTTTCTCAAAAAATATTATTAATTGAAAATGAGCTTTCAAGTGTGACTGTTAATTTTTTTATTTTTCAATTAAGCCTTTTTTCAAAATTCAAATCGATTTCAATCTGAACCAAAAGAACTATGTTCTTAATTATTTTTGTGATTACTTGTTCAGAAAACTTATATAAATATATTGCAAAATGCAATTTGTGTATTTGTAATTCGAAAGACAGTTTCTAAAAATATGTTACTTAAAATCATTTAGAACGTTAACCTCCTCTCATAATGCATAACTCTTCGACAGAAGATTTATGCTATTTTTCACTTCAATCATTATTTAAATCTATCCAATCATTTTTAAATAAGTCAGAAAATGTTTGCATTAATTGTCTAGACATTGAAAAAACAGACTTTTTGCAAAGCAAATTGCCATGAAACTCTCATACATGTAACATTCTCATATCATTGGTATCATTTACCGTAACAAACCAGAAAAGTTTCAAGTTTTATGAATGATGTTATTTTTATATCTTCATTAGGACAAGTGATTTTTATTGATTCATTCGCAAATCTTTATTTAAAATAAAATTTAGGGTATCGATGAAAGTATAAGTGTCTATATCACAATTTTACAAAATACGTTGTTTCGGATGATACCGTTGTGAATGTTTTAAATGATTCAATGCTCTTCGGGAGAAACTAATTAGGCTTAGAAAAGTAATACGTTCATTGACTGTCTCCTTTTCCAAAGAGTATTTGGGATAGATCTTATCATGTCTGCGACTGAACTGCCAATATTAAGAAAATGAGCTCGTCTTTATTCCAATTTTCCAACGATCAAGCATCAACAATACAGCTGTCAATCACAGACAGCACGATATATGTCTGTATTTGATACAAATTTGCTATTCTATAAGGAAGTAAATTTATTTGCTTCGGATTTAACAAAATAATGTTCCGAAATATAGTTTAACACTTTGAGAAATCCCCATGCGACAGTATATTATGAACTAGCAGTAATTTTGTACACCGAATAAATGATTTACGAGTCGATGTTCTTACTATATTTTTATATAAAATATGTATTTATATGCTGATGTCTACAATATTATATGTCCGGTAATGCTTGATGTCGTAATGTCCTATCAAGTTTGCGAAGTAAACTCAGAACATTGACAGAGCTTTTCGTTACATTTCATGTCTTTTTTCTTGTTTATTACACATTCGAGTATAATATACATACCATTTAGAATTTTGATGAACTTTACTATTTATTAACTATATTTTTTCACATTATCAATGTCCTGATCATTCAAAACGCGTTTCTCGCACTTCCTTTTTTGCTTGAGGACACTGAACTTTTTAGCGATAAAATGAATTACATGTTGATTAAAGCAACCCGTTCCAAAATCTTAGAACGGAAACAGAAGCTGACTTAATAAATAATTATAATGTTTAGTTCCAAGAACGACTTAATTTCAACAAATAATTCTTTAGCATCACAAGAGATACAAATGGAAAAAGAAATTCAAAGTTATTTCCTTAAAAAACATGAAGCCTGTTAAAAATGTCTTAACACAGAAAAGGTTTGTTTGTTAATACATTTTAGGTTTATAATAAAAACGGGCCACTAACAACCTATAAAAGGAACAGCAGTTTCCACTTACATGCTTTAAGTGGCAATAATCTGCAGATATAACAATGCTTCTATGTCTAATAAAATTGAAAAGTGCACAAGTAATATAATGAAACATAAATAACTCCATTCAGACAAAAATAGTAATGTGAAGGAAAGAAAATGTTTAACTGTCGGTATAATCCCTCAAATAGTTTTAATTAAAAAGATTTTGGGAGCATTGTGAAAAATTTCCGTTAACAACTTAGTTGTCATTCGCAGATCGCTATGAAATACTCCATTATACCATGTATACGAAAATATACTTACTGAATTTAGAAAGCTATTGCGTTTACTTTTCTTCAAAAAGAAAACAGTAATAAAACAAACAAAATAAAATAATACAATTTTGAAGTCAAGCAATTAAAAATTCCTGAAACACATCGATTATGCAAAAGACTGTTTCGAAGAGTAAGGAAAAAGAAATGGTTATTCATGGATGTATTTCAAAATAATGATTATATAGATGAACTTATTGGACTAAGAAAATAAATAGTTACGTTCATTGACTGTCGTCTGATTGAAGAAATGTCATTTTATCTACCAGACTAAATGGTTAACCTTAGACGGAACATAATCACGTCAATGATTCTGCAAAATGAAGTAACTTTTTTGTCAATCAAGCGCCACGAGACGTATATTTGCTGTTAATACACATGCTATGAGGAAGTTCGGAGTTCACAAATATATTGGGAATTTAAGACAAGTATATTTGATACAACGTTTGTTCACATGATGTGAATATCGTGTATAAGTAGGAATACGTAAAGATGTGCTTCTTGTGGAGTGAGAGATATCTTTTATAAGAGAACATTACTTGATATTTAATATTTAATTTAATATTATAGTAGTTAGATTCAGTCAAGCTTTTACATTTTTACAATCAATTAGTAAAGTTTTCATATTCCGATAAATATGCGTGCATAAATCAAGAATTTAAATAAGAAATAGTATAAACATGTATATAGCCATGGCTTCAAATATACATGAATAATAATTGGTGATTGGTAATTTGTTTAAAGACCATTTCAAATATAAATAAATGGTATATATAAATGCGAGTTGTCTTCTAGTACTTGTGAAAAAGAATTGTTGTTTTCATGGAGTATAAGTAAGTTAATGACTGCACACTATACAAACGTTTTGCTCATATAATTGCCATCAAATATATCAGATAAAAACAAACTTTCATTGCTTTTGTACAGCACGGGAATGTTCATTTCGATATAAATATTAAGACACTTATTAATGTAATTAGACATCCAATATGAGGTTTGTTTTAAATCGACCGTGGTAGGATTGCTACAGCTGTTACATGATTTCCAGTATTTAATGTAAATCAACATAAATACATCTTAGAAAAACAATTTGTTCAGAAACTATGCTGTTTGAATATTGTTGTTTTTTCTTAAGCTAACGATACTTTGTTTTTTAAAACAAAACTCTGTACACTTTGTTTAAAAAACAATTATATGTACCTACAAAAACTGTTTTAAGACATTGGCAATATAATATATTATGTTGATATAAAAAGACTGCACGCTTACAAAGGTACAAAAGTTCTCTATCGGATGACAATGTCATGTAGGAAATAACAAACCCATGTGATATAATTAGAAAATGCATAGAAGAATTTGTGTTTTTCTGTTAAATACAATAAGGTTTTTTAGGAGACGGAACAACATTTTTTCGCCAGTATCATTGATTGTATTACAGTATTTTTGCAATTTGTTTTGAAGTATCTATTGTGAATCAAATTCTTTAAAATTCAGGTCTAGAATAAAATAATATAGACTGATTAACAAGAATTTGATAACATTTTCATCTCATGTACTTTAAACCAAGCAACCGGAAAAAAAATAAAAATATATGATTATGTAAATATCTAGATATATGTTAATGAAAATAATTAAGATAAAATTTGTAATCTAAAAATATAGATATAGTGATATACATAATTTATGTTCACGCTCACTTTATACGAGTATATTCGTACCACTATTTCGCTTTCTTGGTTACAAACAATTAAATATCATTACAAAGCCTTACCAACTTCAACATAAATCTTTTTTGACATGGTAATTATATTAAGTTGTAATTTTGCAGATCTTTCTGTCACACGTTAATTGTTGAATTAAGCTTGCAACCTCTTGGTCAGAAACTACTTACAATTCGTAAATGAACAAATAAGACTCATTTTTCTGGTCTTTCGGGATCATTGATGCCAGCGCTATTAAGTGCTGATAACTGAGTACCGCTCAAGCCGATGTTAGGGGGCTTGAGGAAAGTTGCACTTATTCATTATCCCTCGTGTACAGACTTAACCTGAGTCCGCAATTTTCATGTAATTTTGTTGTAATTTTTGCTTCCGATGTATCACTTTGTTTCTAGATTTTTATAAAATGTATAGCCGAAAGAAATATTTCAATTTTAATTAAACAAACACTGGTTTCTGAGAAACATGTTTAAAACTCATGACAAGTTGTGTTTAAAATTTAGTGTCATGTTTAATCTGTTCTTGAACCATTTGTTCTGAACAAAAGTTATTACTTTTAAACAAATGCTCTATCAAATTAGTAGCTGCTGGTCGTATAAGCGAGTACAATTGTTGTCCATTAGACAAAAATTATTTCGTTTGAATTGAAAGTAATACTTATGAATATATGAATACAACACTCATGGAACACAGATTGTACTGTATTCTGCCATACATCACTAGATATGCAAACAACATCTGAGATTTTCGTCATATTTATAATTTTGTTGCATTATAAGATATAATAAATATTCTCAAATAGCTTGGGACAGAAGAAAGATGTGTAATTATATAAATTGCCGCCGTGATTTTGTGTTTTCATTTTAGTTAATGCTTTGAAATTGTAGTTGACAAAATAAACGATCATGAGAAAGTATTCCAAGTAAATCAGTTTTAAAATAGGTCATTCACTTGTTTCCCTCATGAAACGTCATTTGAAAAAATATTTTTCCATTACAATAATTCAATAGTCTTTCAAGCTTGAATAAAAGGTTTCAGATAATGATTGTAAGCGTAATAATGATGTTTGTAGAGACATTAAGACAGAAAATAAGAA